>NW_026989175.1:0-93951 GCF_030222135.1 Aotus nancymaae
ACAGGAAATATCTGCTTCGAAACCCAAAACGCAGCTATCTAACAGAACTTTTGTCAATGTGTGCACTCAACTTCCAGAGTTAAACCCGTGTGTGGATTCAGCAGTCTGCAAACACTTTCTCTGCAGAGTCCCAAAACAGGCGTTTTCAGCCCATTACCGGCATATGGAAGAAACAGCAGTCAGCACAGGGAAATATCTGCTTCTAAATCCAAAACGCAGCTATCTAACAGAACGGTTGTCAATGTGTGCACTCAACTTCCAGAGTTAAACCCGTGTGTGGATTCAGCAGTCTGCAAACACTTTCTCTGCAGAGTCCCAAAACAGGCGTTTTCAGCCCATTACCGGCATATGGAAGAAACAGCAGTCAGCACAGGGAAATATCTGCTTCTAAATCCAAAACGCAGCTATCTAACAGAACGGTTGTCAATGTGTGCACTCAACTTCCAGAGTTAAACCCGTGTGTGGATTCAGCAGTCTGCAAACACTTTCTCTGCAGAGTCCCAAAACAGGCGTTTTCAGCCCATTACCGGCATATGGAAGAAACAGCAGTAAGCACAGGGAAATATCTGCTTCTAAATCCAAAACGCAGCTATCTAACAGAACGGTTGTCAATGTGTGCACTCAACTTCCAGAGTTAAACCCGTGTGTGGATTCAGCAGTCTGCAAACACTTTCTCTGCAGAGTCCCAAAACAGGCATTTTCAGCCCATTACCGGCATATGGAAGAAACAGCAGTAAGCACAGGGAAATATCTGCTTCTAAATCCAAAACGCAGCTATCTAACAGAACGGTTGTCAATGTGTGCACTCAACTTCCAGAGTTAAACCCGTGTGTGGATTCAGAAGTCTGCAAACACTTTCTCTGCAGAGTCCCAAAACAGGCGTTTTCAGCCCATTACCGGCATATGGAAGAAACAGCAGTAAGCACAGGGAAATATCTGCTTCTAAATACAAAACGCAGCTATCTAACAGAACGGTTGTCAATGTGTGCACTCAACTTCCAGAGTTAAACCCGTGTGTGGATTCAGCAGTCTGCAAACACTTTCTCTGCAGAGTCCCAAAACAGGCGTTTTCAGCCCATTACCGGCATATGGAAGAAACAGCAGTAAGCCCAGGGAAATATCTGCTTCTAAATCCAAAACGCAGCTATCTAACAGAACGGTTGTCAATGTGTGCACTCAACTTCCAGAGTTAAACCCATGTGTGGATTCAGCAGTCTGCAAACACTTTCTCTGCAGAGTCCCAAAGCAGGCGTTTTCAGCCCATTACCGGCATATGGAAGAAACCGCAGTAAGCCCAGGGAAATATCTGCTTCTAAATCCAAAACGCAGCTATCTAGCAGAACGGTTGTCAATGTGTGCACTCAACTTCCAGAGTTAAACCCGTGTGTGGATTCAGCAGTCTGCAAACACTTTCTCTGCAGAGTCCCAAAACAGGCGTTTTCAGCCCATTACCGGCATATGGAATAAACTGCTGTAAGCACAGGGAAATATCTGCTTCTAAATCCAAAACGCAGCTATCTAACAGAACGGCTGTCAATGTGTGCACTCAACTTCCAGAGTTAAACCCGTGTGTGGATTCAGCAGTCTGCAAACACTTTCTCTGCACAGTCCCAGAACAGGCGTTTTCAGCCCATTACCGGCATATGGAAGAAACAGCAGTCAGCACAGGGAAATATCTGCTTCTAAATCCAAAATGCAGCTATCTAACAGAACGGTTGTCAATGTGTGCACTCAACTTCCAGAGTTAAACCCGTGTGTGGATTCAACAGTCTGCAAACACTTTCTCTGCAGAGTCCCAAACCAGGCGTTTTCAGCCCATTACCGGCATATGGAAGAAACAGCAGTAAGCACAGGGAAATATCTGCTTCTAAATCCAAAACGCAGCTATGTAACAGAACGGTTGTCAATGTGTGCACTCAACTTCCAGATTTAAACCCGTGTGTGGATTCAGCAGTCTGCAAACACTTTCTCTGCAGAGTCCCAAAACAGGTGATTTCAGCCCATTACCGGCATATAGAAGAAACAGCAGTAAGCACAGTGAAATATCTGCTTCTAAATCCAAAACGCAGCTATCTAACAGAACGGTTGTCAATGTGTGCCCTCAACTTCCAGAGTTAAACCCGTGTGTGGATTCAGCAGTCTGCAAACTTCTTCTCTGCAGAGTCCCAAAACAGGCGTTTTCAGCCCATTACCCGGCATATGGAAGAAACAGCAGTAAGCCCAGGGGAAATATTTGCTTCTAAATCCAAAACGCAGCTATCTAACAGAACGGTTGTCAATGTGTGCACTCAACTTCCAGAGTTAAACCCGTGTGTGGATTCAGCAGTCTGCAAACACTTTCTCTGCAGAGTCCCAAAACAGGCGTTTTCAGCCCATTACCGGCATATGGAAGAAACAGCAGTAAGCACAGGGAAATATCTGCTTCTAAATCCAAAACGCAGCTATCTAACAGAACGGTTGTCAATGTGTGCGCTCAACTTCCAGAGTTAAACCCGTGTGTGGATTCAGCAGTCTGCAAACTTCTTCTCTGCAGAGTCCCAAAACAGGCGTTTTCAGCCCATTACCGGCATATGGAAGAAACAGCAGTAAGCCCAGGGAAATATTTGCTTCTAAATCCAAAACGCAGCTATCTAACAGAACGGTTGTCAATGTGTGCACTCAACTTCCAGAGTTAAACCCGTGTGTGGATTCAGCAGTCTGCAAACACTTTCTCTGCAGAGTCCCAAAACAGGCGTTTCAGCCCATTACCGGCATATGGAAGAAACAGCAGTAAGCACAGGGAAATATCTGCTTCTAAATCCAAAACGCAGCTATCTAACAGAACGGTTGTCAATGTGTGCACTCAACTTCCAGAGTTAAACCCGTGTGTGGATTCAGCAGTCTGCAAACACTTTCTCTGCAGAGTCCCAAAACCAGGCGTTTTCAGCCCATTACCGGCATATGGAAGAAACAGAAGTAAGCACAGGGAAATATCTGCTTCTAAATCCAAAACGCAGCTATCTGACAGAACGGTTGTCAATGTGTGCACTCAACTTCCAGAGTTAAACCCGTGTGTGGATTAAGCAGTCTGCACACACTTTCTCTGCAGAGTCCCAAAACAGGCGTTTTCAGCCCTTTACCGGCATATGGAAGATACAGCAGTAAGCACAGGGAAATATCTGCTTCTAAATCCAAAACGCAGCTATCTAACAGAACGGTTGTCAATGTGTGCACTCAACTTCCAGAGTTAAACCCGTGTGTGGATTAAGCAGTTTGCACACACTTTCTCTGCAGAGTCCCAAAACAGGCGTTTTCAGCCCTTTACCGGCATATGGAAGATACAGCAGTAAGCACAGGGAAATATCTGCTTCTAAATCCAAAACGCAGCTATCTAACAGAACGGTTGTCAATGTGTGCACTCAACTTCCAGATTTAAACCCGTGTGTGGATTCAGCAGTCTGCAAACACTTTCTCTGTAGAGTCCCAAAACAGGTGATTTCAGCCCATTACCGGCATATGGAAGAAACAGCAGTAAGCACAGTGAAATATCTGCTTCTAAAACCAAACGCAGCTATCTAACAGAACGGTTGTCAATGTGTGCCCTCAACTTCCAGAGTTAAACCCGTGTGTGGATTCAGCAGTCTGCAAACTTCTTCTCTGCAGAGTCCCAAAACAGGCGTTTTCAGCCCATTACCGGCATATGGAAGAAACAGCAGTAAGCCCAGGGAAATATTTGCTTCTAAATCCAAAACGCAGCTATCTGGCAGAACGGTTGTCAATGTGCACTCAACTTCCAGAGTTAAACCCGTGTGTGGATTCAGCAGTCTGCAAACACTTTCTCTGCAGAGTCCCAAAACAGGCGTTTTCAGCCCATTACCGGCATATGGAAGAAACAGCAGTCAGCACAGGGTAATATCTGCTTCTAAATCCAAAACGCAGCTATCTAACAGAACGGTTGTCAATGTGTGCACTCAACTTCCAGAGTTAAACCCGTGTGTGGATTCAGCAGTCTGCAAACACTTTCTATGCAGAGTCCCCAAACAGGCGTTTTCAGCCCATTACCGGCATATGGAAGAAACAGCAGTAAGCACAGGGAAATATCTGCCTTCTAAGTCCAAAACGCAGCTATCTAACAGAACGGTTGTCAATGTGTGCACTCAACTTCCAGAGTTAAACCCGTGTGTGGATTCAGCAGTCTGCAAACACTTTCTGTGCAGAGCCCCAAAACAGGCGTTTTCAGCCCATTACCGGCATATGGAAGAAACAGCAGTAAGCACAGGGAAATATCTGCTTCTAAATCCAAAACGCAGCTATCTAACAGAACGGTTGTCAATGTGGGCACTCAACTTCCAGAGTTAAACCCGTGTGTGGATTCAGCAGTCTGCAAACACTTTCTCTGCAGAGTCCCAAAACAGGCGTTTTCAGCCCATTACCGGCATATGGAAGAAACAGCAGTCAGCACAGGGAAATATCTGCTTCTAAATCCAAAACGCAGCTATCTAACAGAACGGTTGTCAATGTGTGCACTCAACTTCCAGAGTTAAACCCGTGTGTGGATTCAGCAGTCTGCAAACACTTTCTCTGCAGAGTCCCAAAACAGGCGTTTTGAGCCCATTACCGGCATATGGAAGAAACAGCAGTAAGCACAGGGAAATATCTGCTTCGAAACCCAAAACGCAGCTATCTAACAGAACTTTTGTCAATGTGTGCACTCAACTTCCAGAGTTAAAACCCGTGTGTGGATTCAGCAGTCTGCAAACACTTTCTCTGCAGAGTCCCAAAACAGGCGTTTTCAGCCCATTACCGGCATATGGAAGAAACAGCAGTCAGCACAGGGAAATATCTGCTTCTAAATCCAAAACGCAGCTATCTAACAGAACGGTTGTCAATGTGTGCACTCAACTTCCAGAGTTAAACCCGTGTGTGGATTCAGCAGTCTGCAAACACTTTCTCTGCAGAGTCCCAAAACAGGCGTTTTCAGCCCATTACCGGCATATGGAAGAAACAGCAGTCAGCACAGGGAAATATCTGCTTCTAAATCCAAAACGCAGCTATCTAACAGAACGGTTGTCAATGTGTGCACTCAACTTCCAGAGTTAAACCCGTGTGTGGATTCAGCAGTCTGCAAACACTTTCTCTGCAGAGTCCCAAAACAGGCGTTTTCAGCCCATTACCGGCATATGGAAGAAACAGCAGTCAGCACAGGGAAATATCTGCTTCTAAATCCAAAACGCAGCTATCTAACAGAACGGTTGTCAATGTGTGCACTCAACTTCCAGAGTTAAACCCGTGTGTGGATTCAGCAGTCTGCAAACACTTTCTCTGCAGAGTCCCAAAACAGGCATTTTCAGCCCATTACCGGCATATGGAAGAAACAGCAGTAAGCACAGGGAAATATCTGCTTCTAAATCCAAAACGCAGCTATCTAACAGAACGGTTGTCAATGTGTGCACTCAACTTCCAGAGTTAAACCCGTGTGTGGATTCAGAAGTCTGCAAACACTTTCTCTGCAGAGTCCCAAAACAGGCGTTTTCAGCCCATTACCGGCATATGGAAGAAACAGCAGTAAGCACAGGGAAATATCTGCTTCTAAATACAAAACGCAGCTATCTAACAGAACGGTTGTCAATGTGTGCACTCAACTTCCAGAGTTAAACCCGTGTGTGGATTCAGCAGTCTGCAAACACTTTCTCTGCAGAGTCCCAAAACAGGCGTTTTCAGCCCATTACCGGCATATGGAAGAAACAGCAGTAAGCCCAGGGAAATATCTGCTTCTAAATCCAAAACGCAGCTATCTAACAGAACGGTTGTCAATGTGTGCACTCAACTTCCAGAGTTAAACCCATGTGTGGATTCAGCAGTCTGCAAACACTTTCTCTGCAGAGTCCCAAAGCAGGCGTTTTCAGCCCATTACCGGCATATGGAAGAAACCGCAGTAAGCCCAGGGAAATATCTGCTTCTAAATCCAAAACGCAGCTATCTAGCAGAACGGTTGTCAATGTGTGCACTCAACTTCCAGAGTTAAACCCGTGTGTGGATTCAGCAGTCTGCAAACACTTTCTCTGCAGAGTCCCAAAACAGGCGTTTTCAGCCCATTACCGGCATATGGAATAAACTGCTGTAAGCACAGGGAAATATCTGCTTCTAAATCCAAAACGCAGCTATCTAACAGAACGGCTGTCAATGTGTGCACTCAACTTCCAGAGTTAAACCCGTGTGTGGATTCAGCAGTCTGCAAACACTTTCTCTGCACAGTCCCAGAACAGGCGTTTTCAGCCCATTACCGGCATATGGA
Source organism: Aotus nancymaae (assembly GCF_030222135.1). Taxonomy (NCBI): domain Eukaryota; kingdom Metazoa; phylum Chordata; class Mammalia; order Primates; family Aotidae; genus Aotus; species Aotus nancymaae. The sequence goes on from NW_026989175.1 coordinate 6,275, forward strand.
AGAAACAGCAGTCAGCACAGGGAAATATCTGCTTCTAAATCCAAAATGCAGCTATCTAACAGAACGGTTGTCAATGTGTGCACTCAACTTCCAGAGTTAAACCCGTGTGTGGATTCAACAGTCTGCAAACACTTTCTCTGCAGAGTCCCAAACCAGGCGTTTTCAGCCCATTACCGGCATATGGAAGAAACAGCAGTAAGCACAGGGAAATATCTGCTTCTAAATCCAAAACGCAGCTATGTAACAGAACGGTTGTCAATGTGTGCACTCAACTTCCAGATTTAAACCCGTGTGTGGATTCAGCAGTCTGCAAACACTTTCTCTGCAGAGTCCCAAAACAGGTGATTTCAGCCCATTACCGGCATATAGAAGAAACAGCAGTAAGCACAGTGAAATATCTGCTTCTAAATCCAAAACGCAGCTATCTAACAGAACGGTTGTCAATGTGTGCCCTCAACTTCCAGAGTTAAACCCGTGTGTGGATTCAGCAGTCTGCAAACTTCTTCTCTGCAGAGTCCCAAAACAGGCGTTTTCAGCCCATTACCGGCATATGGAAGAAAACAGCAGTAAGCCCAGGGAAATATTTGCTTCTAAATCCAAAACGCAGCTATCTAACAGAACGGTTGTCAATGTGTGCACTCAACTTCCAGAGTTAAACCCGTGTGTGGATTCAGCAGTCTGCAAACACTTTCTCTGCAGAGTCCCAAAACAGGCGTTTTCAGCCCATTACCGGCATATGGAAGAAACAGCAGTAAGCACAGGGAAATATCTGCTTCTAAATCCAAAACGCAGCTATCTAACAGAACGGTTGTCAATGTGTGCACTCAACTTCCAGAGTTAAACCCGTGTGTGGATTCAGCAGTCTGCAAACACTTTCTCTGCAGAGTCCCAAAACAGGCGTTTTCAGCCCATTACCGGCATATGGAAGAAACAGAAGTAAGCACAGGGAAATATCTGCTTCTAAATCCAAAACGCAGCTATCTGACAGAACGGTTGTCAATGTGTGCACTCAACTTCCAGAGTTAAACCCGTGTGTGGATTAAGCAGTCTGCACACACTTTCTCTGCAGAGTCCCAAAACAGGCGTTTTCAGCCCTTTACCGGCATATGGAAGATACAGCAGTAAGCACAGGGAAATATCTGCTTCTAAATCCAAAACGCAGCTATCTAACAGAACGGTTGTCAATGTGTGCACTCAACTTCCAGAGTTAAACCCGTGTGTGGATTAAGCAGTTTGCACACACTTTCTCTGCAGAGTCCCAAAACAGGCGTTTTCAGCCCTTTACCGGCATATGGAAGATACAGCAGTAAGCACAGGGAAATATCTGCTTCTAAATCCAAAACGCAGCTATCTAACAGAACGGTTGTCAATGTGTGCACTCAACTTCCAGATTTAAAACCGTGTGTGGATTCAGCAGTCTGCAAACACTTTCTCTGCAGAGTCCCAAAACAGGTGATTTCAGCCCATTACCGGCATATGGAAGAAACAGCAGTAAGCACAGTGAAATATCTGCTTCTAAAACCAAAACGCAGCTATCTAACAGAACGGTTGTCAATGTGTGCCCTCAACTTCCAGAGTTAAACCCGTGTGTGGATTCAGCAGTCTGCAAACTTCTTCTCTGCAGAGTCCCAAAACAGGCGTTTTCAGCCCATTACCGGCATATGGAAGAAACAGCAGTAAGCCCAGGGAAATATTTGCTTCTAAATCCAAAACGCAGCTATCTGGCAGAACGGTTGTCAATGTGTGCACTCAACTTCCAGAGTTAAACCCGTGTGTGGATTCAGCAGTCTGCAAACACTTTCTCTGCAGAGTCCCAAAACAGGCGTTTTCAGCCCATTACCGGCATATGGAAGAAACAGCAGTAAGCCCAGGGAAATATCTGCTTCTAAATCCAAAACGCAGCTATCTAACAGAACGGTTGTCAATGTGTGCACTCAACTTCCAGAGTTAAACCCGTGTGTGGATTCAGCAGTCTGCAAACACTTTCTCTGCAGAGTCCCAAAACAGGCGTTTTCAGCCCATTACCGGCATATGGAAGAAACAGAAGTAAGCACAGGGAAATATCTGCTTCTAAATCCAAAACGCAGCTATCTGACAGAACGGTTGTCAATGTGTGCACTCAACTTCCAGAGTTAAACCCGTGTGTGGATTAAGCAGTCTGCACACACTTTCTCTGCAGAGTCCCAAAACAGGCGTTTTCAGCCCTTTACCGGCATATGGAAGATACAGCAGTAAGCACAGGGAAATATCTGCTTCTAAATCCAAAACGCAGCTATCTAACAGAACGGTTGTCAATGTGTGCACTCAACTTCCAGAGTTAAACCCGTGTGTGGATTCAGCAGTCTGCAAACACTTTCTCTGCAGAGTCCCCAAACAGGCGTTTTCAGCCCATTACCGGCATATGGAAGAAACAGCAGTAAGCACATGGAAATATCTGCTTCTAAATCCAAAACGCAGCTATCTAACAGAACGGTTGTCAATGTGTGCACTCAACTTCCAGAGTTAAACCCGTGTGTGGATTCAGCAGTCTGCAAACACTTTCTATACAGAGTCCCCAAACAGGCGTTTTCAGCCCATTACCGGCATATGGAAGAAACAGCAGTAAGCACAGGGAAATATCTTCTTCTAAATACAAAACGCAGCTATCTAACAGAACGGTTGTCAATGTGTGCACTCAAGTTCCAGAGTTAAACCCGTGTGTGGATTCAGCAGTCTGCAAACACTTTCTCTGCAGAGTCCCAAAACAGGCGTTTTCAGCCCATTACCGGCATATGGAAGAAACAGCAGTCAGCACAGGGAAATATCTGCTTCTAAATCCAAAACGCAGCTATCTAACAGAACGGTTGTCAATGTGTGCACTCAACTTCCAGAGTTAAACCCGTGTGTGGATTCAGCAGTCTGCAAACACTTTCTATGCAGAGTCCCCAAACAGGCGTTTTCAGCCCATTACCGGCATATGGAAGAAACAGCAGTAAGCACATGGAAATATCTGCTTCTAAATCCAAAACGCAGCTATCTAACAGAACGGTTGTCAATGTGTGCACTCAACTTCCAGAGTTAAACCTCTGTGTGGATTCAGCAGTCCTGCAAACACTTTCTATACAGAGTCCCCAAACAGGCGTTTTCAGCCCATTACTGGCATATGGAAGAAACAGCAGTAAGCACAGGGAAATATCTTCTTCTAAATCCAAAACGCAGCTATCTAACAGAACGGTTGTCAATGTGTGCACTCAACTTCCAGAGTTAAACCCGTGTGTGGATTCAGCAGTCTGCAAACACTTTCTCTGCAGAGTCCCAAAACAGGCGTTTTCAGCCCATTACCGGCATATGGAAGAAACAGCAGTAAGCACAGGGAAATATCTGCTTCTAAATCCAAAACGCAGCTATCTAACAGAACGGCTGTCAATGTGTGCACTCAACTTCCAGAGTTAAACCCGTGTGTGGATTCAGCAGTAGGAAAACACTTTCTCTGCAGAGTCACAAAACAGGCGTTTTCAGCCCATTACCGGCATATGGAAGAAACAGCAGTCAGCACAGGGAAATATCTGCTTCTAAATCCAAAACGCAGCTATCTAACAGAACGGTTGTCAATGTGTGCACTCAAGTTCCAGAGTTAAACCCGTGTGTGGATTCAGCAGTCTGCAAACACTTTCTCTGCAGAGTCCCAAAACAGGCGTTTTCAGCCCATTACCCGGCATATGGAAGAAACAGCAGTCAGCACAGGGAAATATCTGCTTCTAAATCCAAAACGCAGCTATCTAACAGAACGGTTGTCAATGTGTGCACTCAACTTCCAGAGTTAAACCCGTGTGTGGATTCAGCAGTAGGAAAACACTTTCTCTGCAGAGTCACAAAACAGGCGTTTTCAGCCCATTACCGGCATATGGAAGAAACAGCAGTCAGCACAGGGAAATATCTGCTTCGAAACCCAAAACGCAGCTATCTAACAGAACGGTTGTCAATGTGTGCACTCAACTTCCAGAGTTAAACCCGTGTGTGGATTCAGCAGTCTGCAAACACTTTCTCTGCAGAGTCCCAAAACAGGCGTTTTCAGCCCATTACCGGCATATGGAAGAAACTGCAGTCAGCACAGGGAAATATCTGCTTCTAAATCCAAAACGCAGCTATCTAACAGAACGGTTGTCAATGTGTGCACTCAACTTCCAGAGTTAAACCCGTGTGTGGATTCAGCAGTCTGCAAACACTTTCTCTGCAGAGTCCCAAAACAGGCATTTTCAGCCCATTACCGGCATATGGAAGAAACAGCAGTAAGCACAGGGAAATATCTTCTTCTAAATCCAAAACGCAGCTATCTAACAGAACTGTTGTCAATGTGTGCACTCAAGTTCCAGAGTTAAACCCGTGTGTGGATTCAGCAGTCTGCAAACACTTTCTCTGCAGAGTCCCAAAACAGGCGTTTTCAGCCCATTACCGGCATATGGAAGAAACAGCAGTCAGCACAGGGAAATATCTGCTTCTAAATCCAAAACGCAGCTATCTAACAGAACGGTTGTCAATGTGTGCACTCAACTTCCAGAGTTAAACCCGTGTGTGGATTCAGCAGTCTGCAAACACTTTCTATGCAGAGTCCCCAAACAGGTGTTTTCAGCCCATTACCGGCATATGGAAGAAACAGCAGTAAGCACATGGAAATATCTGCTTCTAAATCCAAAACGCAGCTATCTAACAGAACGGTTGTCAATGTGTGCACTCAACTTCCAGAGTTAAACCCGTGTGTGGATTCAGCAGTCTGCAAACACTTTCTCTGCAGAGTCCCAAAACAGGCGTTTTCAGCCCATTACCGGCATATGGAAGAAACAGCAGTAAGCACAGGGAAATATCTTCTTCTAAATCCAAAACGCAGCTATCTAACAGAACGGTTGTCAATGTGTGCACTCAAGTTCCAGAGTTAAACCCGTGTGTGGATTCAGCAGTCTGCAAACACTTTCTCTGCAGAGTCCCAAAACAGGCGTTTTCAGCCCATTACCGGCATATGGAAGAAACAGCAGTCAGCACAGGGAAATATCTGCTTCTAAATCCAAAACGCAGCTATCTAACAGAACGGTTGTCAATGTGTGCACTCAACTTCCAGAGTTAAACCCGTGTGTGGATTCAGCAGTCTGCAAACACTTTCTGTGCAGAGACCCAAACCAGGCGTTTTCAGCCCATTACCGGCATATGGAAGAAACAGCAGTAAGCACAGGGAAATATCTGCTTCGAAACCCAAAACGCAGCTATCTAACAGAACGGTTGTCAATGTGTGCACTCAACTTCCAGAGTTAAACCCGTGTGTGGATTCAGCAGTCTGCAAACACTTTCTCTGCAGAGTCACAAAACAGGCGTTTTCAGCCCATTACCGGCATATGGAAGAAACAGCAGTCAGCACATGGAAATATCTGCTTCTAAATCCAAAACGCAGCTATCTAACAGAACGGTTGTCAATGTGTGCACTCAACTTCCAGAGTTAAACCCGTGTGTGGATTCAGCAGTCTGCAAACACTTTCTCTGCAGAGTCCCCAAACAGGCGTTTTGAGCCCATTACCGGCATATGGAAGAAACAGCAGTAAGCACAGGGAAATATCTGCTTCGAAACCCAAAACGCAGCTATCTAACAGAACGGTTGTCAATGTGTGCACTCAACTTCCAGAGTTAAACCCGTGTGTGGATTCAGCAGTCTGCAAACACTTTCTCTGCAGAGTCACAAAACAGGCGTTTTCAGCCCATTACCGGCATATGGAAGAAACAGCAGTCAGCACATGGAAATATCTGCTTCTAAATCCAAAACGCAGCTATCTAACAGAACGGTTGTCAATGTGTGCACTCAACTTCCAGAGTTAAACCCGTGTGTGGATTCAGCAGTCTGCAAACACTTTCTCTGCAGAGTCCCCAAACAGGCGTTTTGAGCCCATTACCGGCATATGGAAGAAACAGCAGTAAGCACAGGGAAATATCTGCTTCGAAACCCAAAACGCAGCTATCTAACAGAACGGTTGTCAATGTGTGCACTCAACTTCCAGAGTTAAACCCGTGTGTGGATTCAGCAGTCTGCAAACACTTTCTCTGCAGAGTCCCAAAACAGGCGTTTTCAGCCCATTACCGGCATATGGAAGAAACAGCAGTCAGCACAGGGAAATATCTGCTTCTAAATCCAAAACGCAGCTATCTAACAGAACGGTTGTCAATGTGTGCACTCAACTTCCAGAGTTAAACCCGTGTGTGGATTCAGCAGTCTGCAAACACTTTCTCTACAGAGTCCCAAAACAGGCGTTTTCAGCCCATTACCGGCATATGGAAGAAACAGCAGTAAGCACAGGGAAATATCTGCTTCAAAACCCAAAACGCAGCTATCTAACTGAACGGTTGCCAATGTGTGCACTCAACTTCCAGAGTTAAACCCGTGTGTGGATTCAGCAGTCTGCAAACACTTTCTCTGCAGAGTCCCAAAACAGGCGTTTTCAGCCCATTACCGGCATATGGAAGAAACTGCAGTCAGCACAGGGAAATATCCGCTTCTAAATCCAAAACGCAGCTATCTAACAGAACGGTTGTCAATGTGTGCACTCAACTTCCAGAGTTAAACCCGTGTGTGGATTCAGCAGTCTGCAAACACTTTCTCTGCAGAGTCCCAAAACAGGCATTTTCAGCCCATTACCGGCATATGGAAGAAACAGCAGTAAGCACAGGGAAATATCTGCTTCTAAATCCAAAACGCAGCTATCTAACAGAACGGTTGTCAATGTGTGCACTCAACTTCCAGAGTTAAACCCGTGTGTGGATTCAGCAGTCTGCAAACACTTTCTCTGCAGAGTCCCAAAACAGGCGTTTTCAGCCCTTTACCGGCATATGGAAGAAACAGCAGTAAGCACAGGGAAATATCTGCTTCTAAATACAAAACGCAGCTATCTAACAGAACGGTTGTCAATGTGTGCACTCAACTTCCAGAGTTAAACCCGTGTGTGGATTCAGCAGTCTGCAAACACTTTCTCTGCAGAGTCCCAAAACAGGCGTTTTCAGCCCATTACCGGCATATGGAAGAAACAGCAGTAAGCCCAGGGAAATATCTGCTTCTAAATCCAAAACGCAGCTATCTAACAGAACGGTTCTCAATGTGTGCACTCAACTTCCAGAGTTAAACCCGTGTGTGGATTCAGCAGTCTGCAAACACTTTCTCTGCAGAGTCCCAAAGCAGGCGTTTTCAGCCCATTACCGGCATATGGAAGAAACCGCAGTAAGCCCAGGGAAATATCTGCTTCTAAATCCAAAACGCAGCTATCTAGCAGAACGGTTGTCAATGTGTGCACTCAACTTCCAGAGTTAAACCCGTGTGTGGATTCAGCAGTCTGCAAACACTTTCTCTGCAGAGTCCCAAAACAGGCGTTTTCAGCCCATTAACGGCATATGGAAGAAACAGCAGTCAGCACAGGGAAATATCTGCTTCTAAATCCAAAGCGCAGCTATCTAACAGAACGGTTGTCAATGTGTGCACTCAACTTCCAGAGTTAAACCCGTGTGTGGATTCAGCAGTCTGCAAACACGTTCTCTGCAGAGTCCCAAAACAGGCGTTTTCAGCCCATTACCGGCATATGGAAGAAACAGCAGTCAGCACAGGGTAATATCTGCTTCTAAATCCAAAACGCAGCTATCTAACAGAACGGTTGTCAATGTGTGCACTCAACTTCCAGAGTTAAACCCGTGTGTGGATTCAGCAGTCTGCAAACACTTTCTATGCAGAGTCCCCAAACAGGCGTTTTCAGCCCATTACCGGCATATGGAAGAAACAGCAGTAAGCACAGGGAAATATCTGCTTCTAAGTCCAAAACGCAGCTATCTAACAGAACGGTTGTCAATGTGTGCACTCAACTTCCAGAGTTAAACCCGTGTGTGGATTCAGCAGTCTGCAAACACTTTCTGTGCAGAGCCCCAAAACAGGCGTTTTCAGCCCATTACCGGCATATGGAAGAAACAGCAGTAAGCACAGGGAAATATCTGCTTCTAAATCCAAAACGCAGCTATCTAACAGAACGGTTGTCAATGTGGGCACTCAACTTCCAGAGTTAAACCCGTGTGTGGATTCAGCAGTCTGCAAACACTTTCTCTGCAGAGTCCCAAAACAGGCGTTTTCAGCCCATTACCGGCATATGGAAGAAACAGCAGTCAGCACAGGGAAATATCTGCTTCTAAATCCAAAACGCAGCTATCTAACAGAACGGTTGTCAATGTGTGCACTCAACTTCCAGAGTTGAACCCGTGTGTGGATTCAGCAGTCTGCAAACACTTTCTCTGCAGAGTCCCAAAACAGGCGTTTTGAGCCCATTACCGGCATATGGAAGAAACAGCAGTAAGCACAGGGAAATATCTGCTTCGAAACCCAAAACGCAGCTATCTAACAGAACTTTTGTCAATGTGTGCACTCAACTTCCAGAGTTAAACCCGTGTGTGGATTCAGCAGTCTGCAAACACTTTCTCTGCAGAGTCCCAAAACAGGCGTTTTCAGCCCATTACCGGCATATGGAAGAAACAGCAGTCAGCACAGGGAAATATCTGCTTCTAAATCCAAAACGCAGCTATCTAACAGAACGGTTGTCAATGTGTGCACTCAACTTCCAGAGTTAAACCCGTGTGTGGATTCAGCAGTCTGCAAACACTTTCTCTGCAGAGTCCCAAAACAGGCGTTTTCAGACCATTACCGGCATATGGAAGAAACAGCAGTCAGCACAGGGAAATATCTGCTTCTAAATCCAAAACGCAGCTATCTAACAGAACGGTTGTCAATGTGTGCACTCAACTTCCAGAGTTAAACCCGTGTGTGGATTCAGCAGTCTGCAAACACTTTTTCTGCAGAGTCCCAAAACTGGCGTTTTCAGCCCATTACCGGCATATGGAAGAAACAGCAGTAAGCACAGGGAAATATCTGCTTCTAAATCCAAAACGCAGCTATCTAACAGAACGGTTGTCAATGTGTGCACTCAACTTCCAGAGTTAAACCCGTGTGTGGATTCAGCAGTCTGCAAACACTTTCTCTGCAGAGTCCCAAAACAGGCATTTTCAGCCCAATACCGGCATATGGAAGAAACAGCAGTAAGCACAGGGAAATATCTGCTTCTAAATCCAAAACGCAGCTATCTAACAGAACGGTTGTCAATGTGTGCACTCAACTTCCAGAGTTAAACCCGTGTGTGGATTCAGAAGTCTGCAAACACTTTCTCTGCAGAGTCCCAAAACAGGCGTTTTCAGCCCATTACCGGCATATGGAAGAAACAGCAGTAAGCACAGGGAAATATCTGCTTCTAAATCCAAAACGCAGCTATCTAACAGAACGGTTGTCAATGTGTGCACTCAACTTCCAGAGTTAAACCCGTGTGTGGATTCAGCAGTCTGCAAACACTTTCTCTGCAGAGTCCCAAAACAGGCATTTTCAGCCCATTACCGGCATATGGAAGAAACAGCAGTCAGCACAGGGAAATATCTGCTTCTAAATCCAAAACGCAGCTATCTAACAGAACGGTTGTCAATGTGTGCACTCAACTTCCAGAGTTAAACCCGTGTGTGGATTCAGCAGTCTGCAAACACTTTCTCTGCAGAGTCCCAAAACAGGCGTTTTCAGCCCATTACCGGCATATGGAAGAAACAGCAGTAAGCACAGGGAAATATCTGCTTCTAAATCCAAAACGCAGCTATCTAACAGAACGGTTGTCAATGTGTGCACTCAACTTCCAGAGTTAAACCGGTGTGTGGATTCAGCAGTCTGCAAACACTTTCTCTGCAGAGTCCCAAAACAGGCATTTTCAGCCCATTACCGGCATATGGAAGAAACAGCAGTAAGCACAGGGAAATATCTGCTTCTAAATCCAAAACGCAGCTATCTAACAGAACGGTTGTCAATGTGTGCACTCAACTTCCAGAGTTAAACCCGTGTGTGGATTCAGCAGTCTGCAAACACTTTCTCTGCAGAGTCCCAAAACAGGCGTTTTCAGCCCATTACCGGCATATGGAAGAAACAGCAGTAAGCCCAGGGAAATATCTGCTTCTAAATCCAAAACGCAGCTATCTAACAGAACGGTTGTCAATGTGTGCACTCAACTTCCAGAGTTAAACCCATGTGTGGATTCAGCAGTCTGCAAACACTTTCTCTGCAGAGTCCCAAAGCAGGCGTTTTCAGCCCATTACCGGCATATGGAAGAAACCGCAGTAAGCCCAGGGAAATATCTGCTTCTAAATCCAAAACGCAGCTATCTAGCAGAACGGTTGTCAATGTGTGCACTCAACTTCCAGAGTTAAACCCGTGTGTGGATTCAGCAGTCTGCAAACACTTTCTCTGCAGAGTCCCAAAACAGGCGTTTTCAGCCCATTACCGGCATTTGGAAGAAACTGCTGTAAGCACAGGGAAATATCTGCTTCTAAATCCAAAACGCAGCTATCTAACAGAACGGCTGTCAATGTGTGCACTCAACTTCCAGAGTTAAACCCGTGTGTGGATTCAGCAGTCTGCAAACACTTTCTCTGCAGAGTCCCAGAACAGGCGTTTTCAGCCCATTACCGGCATATGGAAGAAACAGCAGTAAGCCCAGGGAAATATCTGCTTCTAAATCCAAAACGAAGCTATCTAACAGAACGGTTGTCAATGTGTGCACTCAACTTCCAGAGTTAAACCCGTGTGTGGATTCAACAGTCTGCAAACACTTTCTCTGCAGAGTCCCAAACCAGGCGTTTTCAGCCCATTACCGGCATATGGAAGAAACAGCAGTAAGCACAGGGAAATATCTGCTTCTAAATCCAAAACGCAGCTATCTAACAGAACGGTTGTCAATGTGTGCACTCAACTTCCAGATTTAAACCCGTGTGTGGATTCAGCAGTCTGCAAACACTTTCTCTGCAGAGTCCCAAAACAGGTGATTTCAGCCCATTACCGGCATATGGAAGAAACAGCAGTAAGCACAGTGAAATATCTGCTTCTAAATCCAAAACGCAGCTATCTAACAGAACGGTTGTCAATGTGTGCCCTCAACTTCCAGAGTTAAACCCGTGTGTGGATTCAGCAGTCTGCAAACATCTTCTATGCAGAGTCCCAAAACAGGCGTTTTCAGCCCATTACCGGCATATGGAAGAAACAGCAGTAAGCCCAGGGAAATATTTGCTTCTAAATCCAAAACGCAGCTAACTAACAGAACGGTTGTCAATGTGTGCACTCAACTTCCAGAGTTAAACCCGTGTGTGGATTCAGCAGTCTGCAAACACTTTCTCTGCAGAGTCCCAAAACAGGCGTTTTCAGCCCATTACCGGCATATGGAAGAAACAGCAGTAAGCACAGGGAAATATCTGCTTCTAAATCCAAAACGCAGCTATCTAACAGAACGGTTGTCAATGTGTGCACTCAACTTCCAGAGTTAAACCCGTGTGTGGATTCAGCAGTCTGCAAACACTTTCTCTGCAGAGTCCCAAAACAGGCGTTTTCAGCCCATTACCGGCATATGGAAGAAACAGAAGTAAGCACAGGGAAATATCTGCTTCTAAATCCAAAACGCAGCTATCTGACAGAACGGTTGTCAATGTGTGCACTCAACTTCCAGAGTTAAACCCGTGTGTGGATTAAGCAGTCTGCACACACTTTCTCTGCAGAGTCCCAAAACAGGCGTTTTCAGCCCTTTACCGGCATATGGAAGATACAGCAGTAAGCACAGGGAAATATCTGCTTCTAAATCCAAAACGCAGCTATCTAACAGAACGGTTGTCAATGTGTGCACTCAACTTCCAGAGTTAAACCCGTGTGTGGATTAAGCAGTCTGCACACACTTTCTCTGCAGAGTCCCAAAACAGGCGTTTTCAGCCCTTTACCGGCATATGGAAGAAACAGCAGTAAGCACAGGGAAATATCTGCTTCTAAATCCAAAACGCAGCTATCTAACAGAACGGTTGTCAATGTGTGCACTCAACTTCCAGATTTAAACCCGTGTGTGGATTCAGCAGTCTGCAAACACTTTCTCTGCAGAGTCCCAAAACAGGTGATTTCAGCCCATTACCGGCATATGGAAGAAACAGCAGTAAGCACAGTGAAATATCTGCTTCTAAATCCAAAACGCAGCTATCTAACAGAACGGTTGTCAATGTGTGCCCTCAACTTCCAGAGTTAAACCCGTGTGTGGATTCAGCAGTCTGCAAACTTCTTCTCTGCAGAGTCCCAAAACAGGCGTTTTCAGCCCATTACCGGCATATGGAAGAAACAGCAGTAAGCCCAGGGAAATATTTGCTTCTAAATCCAAAACGCAGCTATCTGGCAGAACGGTTGTCAATGTGTGCACTCAACTTCCAGAGTTAAACCCGTGTGTGGATTCAGCAGTCTGCAAACACTTTCTCTGCAGAGTCCCAAAACAGGCGTTTTCAGCCCATTACCGGCATATGGAAGAAACAGCAGTAAGCCCAGGGAAATATCTGCTTCTAAATCCAAAACGCAGCTATCTAACAGAACGGTTGTCAATGTGTGCACTCAACTTCCAGAGTTAAACCCGTGTGTGGATTCAGCAGTCTGCAAACACTTTCTCTGCAGAGTCCCAAAACAGGCGTTTTCAGCCCATTACCGGCATATGGAAGAAACAGTAGTAAGCACAGGGAAATATCTGCTTCTAAATCCAAAACGCAGCTATCTGACAGAACGGTTGTCAATGTGTGCACTCAACTTCCAGAGTTAAACCCGTGTGTGGATTAAGCAGTCTGCACACACTTTCTCTGCAGAGTCCCAAAACAGGCGTTTTCAGCCCTTTATCGGCATATGGAAGATACAGCAGTAAGCACAGGGAAATATCTGCTTCTAAATCCAAAACGCAGCTATCTAACAGAACGGTTGTCAATGTGTGCACTCAACTTCCAGAGTTAAACCCGTGTGTGGATTCAGCAGTCTGCAAACACTTTCTCTGCAGAGTCCCCAAACAGGCGTTTTCAGCCCATTACCGGCATATGGAAGAAACAGCAGTAAGCACATGGAAATATCTGCTTCTAAATCCAAAACGCAGCTATCTAACAGAACGGTTGTCAATGTGTGCACTCAACTTCCAGAGTTAAACCCGTGTGTGGATTCAGCAGTCTGCAAACACTTTCTATACAGAGTCCCCAAACAGGCGTTTTCAGCCCATTACCGGCATATGGAAGAAACAGCAGTAAGCACAGGGAAATATCTTCTTCGAAACCCAAATCGCAGCTATCTAACTGAACGGTTGTCAATGTGTGCACTCAACTTCCAGAGTTAAACCCGTGTGTGGATTCAGCAGTCTGCAAACACTTTCTCTGCAGAGTCCCAAAACAGGCGTTTTCAGCCCATTACCGGCATATGGAAGAAACAGCAGTAAGCCCAGGGAAATATCTGCTTCTAAATCCAAAACGCAGCTATCTAACAGAACGGTTCTCAATGTGTGCACTCAACTTCCAGAGTTAAACCCGTGTGTGGATTCAGCAGTCTGCAAACACTTTCTCTGCAGAGTCCCAAAGCAGGCGTTTTCAGCCCATTACCGGCATATGGAAGAAACCACAGTAAGCCCAGGGAAATATCTGCTTCTAAATCCAAAACGCAGCTATCTAGCAGAACGGTTGTCAATGTGTGCACTCAACTTCCAGAGTTAAACCCGTGTGTGGATTCAGCAGTCTGCAAACACTTTCTCTGCAGAGTCCCAAAACAGGCGTTTTCAGCCCATTACCGGCATATGGAAGAAACAGCAGTCAGCACAGGAAAATATCTGCTTCTAAATCCAAAGCGCAGCTATCTAACAGAACGGTTGTCAATGTGTGCACTCAACTTCCAGAGTTAAACCCGTGTGTGGATTCAGCAGTCTGCAAACACTTTCTCTGCAGAGTCCCAAAACAGGCGTTTTCAGCCCATTACCGGCATATGGAAGAAACAGCAGTCAGCACAGGGAAATATCTGCTTCTAAATCCAAAACGCAGCTATCTAACAGAACGGTTGTCAATGTGTGCACTCAACTTCCAGAGTTAAACCCGTGTGTGGATTCAGCAGTCTGCAAACACTTTCTATGCAGAGTCCCCAAACAGGCGTTTTCAGCCCATTACCGGCATATGGAAGAAACAGCAGTAAGCACAGGGAAATATCTGCTTCTAAATCCAAAACGCAGCTCTCTAACAGAACGGTTGTCAATGTGTGCACTCAACTTCCAGAGTTAAACCCGTGTGTGGATTCAGCAGTCTGCAAACACTTTCTGTGCAGAGCCCCAAAACAGGCGTTTTCAGCCCATTACCGGCATACGGAAGAAACAGCAGTAAGCACAGGGAAATATCTGCTTCTAAATCCAAAACGCAGCTATCTAACAGAACGGTTGTCAATGTGTGCACTCAACTTCCAGAGTTAAACCCGTGTGTGGATTCAGCAGTCTGCAAACACTTTCTCTGCAGAGTCCCAAAACAGGCGTTTTCAGCCCATTACCGGCATATGGAAGAAACAGCAGTCAGCACAGGGAAATATCTGCTTCTAAATCCAAAACGCAGCTATCTAACAGAACGGTTGTCAATGTGTGCACTCAACTTCCAGAGTTAAACCCGTGTGTGGATTCAGCAGTCTGCAAACACTTTCTCTGCAGAGTCCCAAAACAGGCGTTTTGAGCCCATTACCGGCATATGGAAGAAACAGCAGTAAGCACAGGGAAATATCTGCTTCGAAACCCAAAACGCAGCTATCTAAAAGAACGGTTGTCAATGTGTGCACTCAACTTCCAGAGTTAAACCCGTGTGTGGATTCAGCAGTCTGCAAACACTTTCTCTGCAGAGTCCCAAAACAGGCGTTTTCAGCCCATTACCGGCATATGGAAGAAACAGCAGTCAGCACAGGGAAATATCTGCTTCTAAATCCAAAACGCAGCTATCTAACAGAACGGTTGTCAATGTGTGCACTCAACTTCCAGAGTTAAACCCGTGTGTGGATTCAGCAGTCTGCAAACACTTTCTCTGCAGAGTCCCAAAACAGGCGTTTTCAGCCCATTACCGGCATATGGAAGAAACAGCAGTCAGCACAGGGAAATATCTGCTTCTAAATCCAAAACGCAGCTATCTAACAGAACGGTTGTCAATGTGTGCACTCAACTTCCAGAGTTAAACCCGTGTGTGGATTCAGCAGTCTGCAAACTTCTTCTCTGCAGAGTCCCAAAACAGGCGTTTTCAGCCCATTACCGGCATATGGAAGAAACAGCAGTAAGCCCAGGGAAATATTTGCTTCTAAATCCAAAACGCAGCTATCTAACAGAACGGTTGTCAATGTGTGCACTCAACTTCCAGAGTTAAACCCGTGTGTGGATTCAGCAGTCTGCAAACACTTTCTCTGCAGAGTCCCAAAACAGGCGTTTTCAGCCCATTACCGGCATATGGAAGAAACAGCAGTAAGCACAGGGAAATACCTGCTTCTAAATCCAAAACGCAGCTATCTAACAGAACGGTTGTCAATGTGTACACTCAACTTCCAGAGTTAAACCCGTGTGTGGATTCAGCAGTCTGCAAACACTTTCTATGCAGAGTCCCCAAACAGGCGTTTTCAGCACATTACCGGCATATGGAAGAAACAGCAGTAAGTACAGGGAAATATCTGCTTCTAAATCCAAAACGCAGCTATCTGACAGAACGGTTGTCAATGTGTGCACTCAACTTCCAGAGTTAATCCCGTGTGTGGATTCAGCAGTCTGCAAACACTTTCTCTGCAGAGTCCCAAAACAGGCGTTTTCAGCCCATTACCGGCTTATGGAAGAAACAGCAGTAAGCACAGGGAAATATCTGCTTCTAAATCCAAAACGCAGCTATCTAACAGAACGGTTGTCAATGTGTGCACTCATGTTCCAGAGTTAAACCCGTGTGTGGATTCAGCAGTCTGCAAACACTTTCTCTGCAGAGTCCCAAAACAGGCGTTTTCAGCCCATTACCGGCATATGGAAGAAACAGCAGTAAGCACAGGGAAATATCTGCTTCTAAATCCAAAACGCAGCTATCTAACAGAACGGTTGTCAATGTGTGCACTCATGTTCCAGAGTTAAACCCGTGTGTGGATTCAGCAGTCTGCAAACACTTTCTCTGCAGAGTCCCAAAACAGGCGTTTTCAGCCCATTACCGGCATATGGAAGAAATAGCAGTAAGCACAGGGAAATATCTGCTTCTAAATCCAAAACGCAGCTATCTAACAGAACGGTTGTCAATGTGTGCACCCAACTTCCAGAGTTAAACCCGTGTGTGGATTCAGCAGTCTGCAAACACTTTCTCTGCAGAGTCCCAAAACAGGCGTTTTCAGCCCATTACCGGCATATGGAAGAAACAGCAGTAAGCACAGGGAAATATCTGCTTCTAAATCCAAAACGCAGCTATCTAACAGAACGGTTGTCAATGTGTGCACTCAACTTCCAGAGTTAAACCCGTGTGTGGATTCAGCAGTCTGCAAACACTTTCTCTGCAGAGTCCCAAAACAGGCGTTTTCAGCCCATTACCGGCATATGGAAGAAACAGCAGTAAGCACAGGGAAATATCTGCTTCTAAATCCAAAACGCAGCTATCTAACAGAACGGTTGTCAATGTGTGCACTCAACTTCCAGAGTTAAACCCGTGTGTGGATTCAGCAGTCTGCAAACATCTTCTCTGCAGAGTCCCAAACCAGGCGTTTTCAGCCCATTACCGGCATATGGAAGAAACAGCAGTAAGCCCAGGGAAATATTTGCTTCTAAATCCAAAACGCAGCTATCTAACAGAACGGTTGTCAATGTGTGCACTCAACTTCCAGAGTTAAACCCGTGTGTGGATTCAGCAGTCTGCAAACACTTTCTCTGCAGAGTCCCAAAACAGGCGTTTTCAGCCCATTACCGGCATATGGAAGAAACAGCAGTCAGCACAGGGAAATATCTGCTTCTAAATCCAAAACGCAGCTATCTAACAGAACGGTTGTCAACGTGTGCACTCAACTTCCAGAGTTAAACCCGTGTGTGGATTCAGCAGTCTGCAAACACTTTCTCTACAGAGTCCCAAAACAGGCGTTTTCAGCCCATTACCGGCATAGGGAAGAAACAGCAGTCAGCACAGGGAAATATCTGCTTCTAAATCCAAAACGCAGCTATCTAACAGAACGGTTGTCAATGTGTGCACTCAACTTCCAGAGTTAAACCCGTGTGTGGATTCAGCAGTCTGCAAACACTTTCTCTGCAGTGTCCCAAAACAGGCGTTTTCAGCCCATTACCGGCATATGGAAGAAACAGCAGTAAGCACAGGGAATTATCTGCTTCTAAATCCAAAACACAGCTATCTAACAGAACGGTTGTCAATGTGTGCACTCAACTTCCAGAGTTAAACCCGTGTGTGGATTCAGCAGTCTGCAAACACTTTCTCTACAGAGTCCCAAAACAGGCGTTTAAAGCCCATTACCGGCATATGGAAGAAACAGCAGTAAGCCCAGGGAAATATTTGCTTCTAAATCCAAAACGCAGCTATCTAACAGAACGGTTGTCAATGTGTGCACTCAACTTCCAGAGTTAAACCCGTGTGTGGATTCAGCAGTCTGCAAACGCTTTCTCTGCAGAGTCCCAAAACAGGCGTTTTCAGCCCATTACCGGCATATGGAAGAAACAGCAGTAAGCACAGGGAATTATCTGCTTCTAAATCCAAAACGCAGCTATCTAACAGAACGATTGTCAATGTGTGCACTCAACTTCCAGAGTTAAACCCGTGTGTGGATTCAGCAGTCTGCAAACACTTTCTCTACAGAGTCCCAAAACAGGCGTTTTCAGCCCATTACCGGCATATGGAAGAAACAGCAGTCAGCACAGGGAAATATCTGCTTCTAAATCCAAAACGCAGCTATCTAACAGAACGGTTGTCAATGTGTGCACTCAACTTCCAGAGTTAAACCCGTGTGTGGATTCAGCAGTCTGCAAACACTTTCTCTGCAGAGTCCCAAAACAGGCGTTTTCAGCCCATTACCGGCATATGGAAGAAACAGCAGTCAGCACAGGGAAATATCTGCTTCTAAATCCAAAACGCAGCTATCTAACAGAACGGTTGTCAATGTGTGCACTGAACTTCCAGAGTTAAACCCGTGTGTGGATTCAGCAGTCTGCAAACACTTTCTCTGCAGAGTCCCAAAACAGGCGTTTTCAGTCCATTACCGGCATAAGGAAGAAACAGCAGTAAGCACAGGGAAATATCTGCTTCTAAATCCAAAACGCAGCTATCTAACAGAACGGTTGTCAATGTGTGCACTCAACTTCCAGAGTTAAACCCGTGTGTGGATTCAGCAGTCTGCAAACACTTTCTCTGCAGAGTCCCCAAACTGGCGTTTTCAGCCCATTACCGGCATATGGAAGAAACAGCAGTCAGCACAGGGAAATATCTGCTTCTAAATCCAAAACGCAGCTATCTAACAGAACGGTTGTCAGTGTGTTCACTCAACTTCCAGAGTTAAACCCGTGTGTGGATTCAGCAGTCTGCAAACACTTTCTCTGCAGAGTCCCAAAACAGGCGTTTTCAGCCCATTACCGGCATATGGAAGAAACAGCAGTCAGCACAGGGAAATATCTGCTTCTAAATCCAAAACGCAGCTATCTAACAGAACGGTTGTCAATGTGTGCACTCAACTTCCAGAGTTAAACCCGTGTGTGGTTTCAGCATTCTGCAAACACTTTCTCTGCAGAGTCCCAAAACAGGCGTTTTCAGCCCATTACCGGCATATGGAAGAAACAGCAGTAAGCACAGGGAAATATCTGCTTCTAAATCCAAAACGCAGCTATCTAACAGAACGGTTGTCAATGTGTGCACTCAACTTCCAGAGTTAAACCCGTGTGTGGATTCAGCAGTCTGCAAACACTTTCTCTGCAGAGTCCCAAAACAGGCGTTTTCAGCCCATTACCGGCATATGGAAGAAACAGCAGTAAGCACAGGGAAATATCTGCTTCTAAATCCAAAACGCAGCTATCTAACAGAACGGTTGTCAATGTGTGCACTCAACTTCCAGAGTTAAACCCGTGTGTGGATTCAGCAGTCTGCAAACACTTTCTCTGCAGAGCCCCAAACCAGGCGTTTTCAGCCCACTACCGGCATATGGAAGAAACAGCAGTAAGCCCAGGGAACTATCTGCTTCTAAATCCAAAACGCAGCAATCTAACAGAACGGTTGTCAATGTGTGCACTCATCTTCCAGAGTTTAACCCGTGTGTGGATTCGGCAGTCTGCAAACACTTTCTCTGCACAGTCCCAAAAAAGGCTTTTTCAGCCTATTACCGGCATATGGAAGAAACAGCAGCAAGCACAGGTAAATATCTGCTTCTAAATCCAAAACGCAGCTATCTAACAGAACGGTTTTCAATGTGTGCACTCAACTTCCAGAGTTAAACCAGTGTGTGGATTCAGCTGTCTGCAAACATCTTCTCTGCAGAGTCCCAAACCAGGCGTTTTCAGCCCATTACCGGCATATTGAAGAAACAGCAGTAAGCACAGGGAAATATCTGCTTCTAAATCCAAAACGAACCTATCTAACAGGACGGCTGTCAATGTGTGCACTCAACTTCCATAGTTAAACCCGTGTGTGGATTCAGCAGTCTGCAAACACTTTCTCTGCAGAGTCCCCAAACAGGCGTTTTCAGCCCGTTACCGGCATATGGAAGAAACAGCTGTATGCACAGGGAAATATCTGCTTCTAAATCCAAAACGCAGCTATCTAACAGAACGGTTGACAGTGTGTTCACTCAACTTCCAGAGTTAAACCCGTGTGTGGATTCAGCAGTCTGCAAACACTTTCTCTGCAAAGTCCCCAAACAGGCGTTTTCAGCCCATTACCGGCATATGGAAGAAACAGCAGTCAGCACAGGGAAATATCTGCTTCTAAATCCAAAACGCAGCTATCTAACAGAACGGTTGTCAATGTGTGCACTCAACTTCCAGAGTTAAACCCGTGTGTGGATTCAGCAGTCTGCAAACACTTTCTCTGCAGAGTCCCAAAACAGGCGTTTTCAGCCCATTACCGGCATATGGAAGAAACAGCAGTAAGCACAGGGAAATATCTGCTTCTAAATCCAAAACGCAGCTATCTAACAGAACGGTTGTCAATGTGTGCACTCAACTTCCAGAGTTAAACCCGTGTGTGGATTCAGCAGTCTGCAAACACTTTCTCTGCAGAGTCCCAAACCAGGCGTTTTCAGCCCATTACCGGCATATGGAAGAAACAGCAGTAAGCACAGGGAAATATCTGCTTCTAAATCCAAAACGCAGCTATCTAACAGAACGGTTGTCAATGTGTGCACTCAACTTCCAGAGTTAAACCCGTGTGTGGATTCAGCAGTCTGCAAACACTTTCTCTGCAGAGTCCCAAAACAGGCGTTTTCAGCCCATTACCGGCATATGGAAGAAACAGCAGTAAGCACAGGGAAATATCTGCTTCTAAATCCAAAACGCAGCTATCTAACAGAACGGTTGTCAATGTGTGCACTCAACTTCCAGAGTTAAACCGGTGTGTGGATTCAGCTGTCTGCAAACATCTTCTCTGCAGAGTCCCAAACCAGGCGTTTTCAGCAAATTACCGGCATATTGAAGAAACAGCAGTAAGCACAGGGAAATATCTGCTTCTAAATCCAAAATGAACCTTTCTAACAGAACGGCTGTCAATGTGTGCACTCAACTTCCATAGTTAAACCCGGGTGTGGATTCAGCAGTCTGCAAACACTTTCTCTGCAGAGTCCCAAAACAGGCGTTTTCAGCCCATTAACGGCATATGGAAGAAACAGCAGTAAGCACAGGGAAATATCTGCTTCTAAATCCAAAACGCAGCTATCTAACACAACGGCAGTCAATGTGTGCACTCAACTTCCAGAGTTAAACCCGTGTGTGGATTCAGCAGTCTGCAAACACTTTCTCTGCAGAGTCCCAAAACAGGCGTTTTCAGCCCATTACCGGCATATTGAAGAAACAGCAGTCAGCACAGGGAAATATCTGCTTCTAAATCCAAAACGCAGCTATCTAACAGAACGGCTGTCAATGTGTGCACTCAACTTCCAGAGTTAAACCCGTGTGTGGATTCAACAGTCTGCAAACACTTTCTCTGCAGAGTCCCAAACCAGGCGTTTTCAGCCAATTGCCGGCATATGGAAGAAACAGCAGTCAGCACAGGGAAATATCTGCTTCTAAATCCAAAACGCAGCTATCTAACAGAACGGTTGTCAATGTGTGCACTCAACTTCCAGAGTTAAACCCGTGTGTGGATTCAGCAGTCTGCAAACACTTTCTCTGCAGAGTCCCAAACCAGGCGTTTTCAGCCCATTACCGGCATATGGAAGAAACCGCAGTAAGCCCAGGGAAATATCTGCTTCTAAATCCAAAACGCAGCTATCTAGCAGAACGGTTGTCAATGTGTGCACTCAACTTCCAGAGTTAAACCCGTGTGTGGATTCAGCAGTCTGCAAACACTTTCTCTGCAGAGTCCCAAAACAGGCGTTTTCAGCCCATTACCGGCATATGGAAGAAACAGCAGTCAGCACAGGGAAATATCTGCTTCTAAATCCAAAACGCAGCTATCTAACAGAATGGTTGTCAATGTGTGCACTCAACTTCCAGAGTTAAACCCGTGTGTGGATTCAGCAGTCTGCAAACATCTTCTCTGCAGAGTCCCAAAACAGGCGTTTTCAGCCCATTACCGGCATATGGAAGAAACAGCAGTAAGCACAGGGAAATATCTGCTTCTAAATCCAAAACGCAGCTATCTAACAGAACGGTTGTCAATGTGTGCACTCAACTTCCAGAGTTAAACCCGTGTGTGGATTCAGCAGTCTGCAAACACTTTCTCTGCAGAGTCCCAAAACAGGCGTTTTCAGCCCATTACCGGCATATGGAAGAAACAGCAGTAAGCACAGGGAAATATCTGCTTCTAAATCCAAAACGCAGCTATCTAACAGAACGGTTGTCAATGTATGCACTCAACTTCCAGAGTTAAACCCGTGTGTGGATTCAGCAGTCTGCAAACACTTTCTATGCAGAGTCCCCAAACGGGCGTTTTCAGCCCATTACTCGCATATGGAAGAAACAGTAGTAAGCACAGGGAAATATCTGCTTCTAAATCCAAAACGCAGCTATCTGACAGAACGGTTGTCAATGTGTGCACTCAACTTCCAGAGTTAATCCCGTGTGTGGATTCAGCAGTCTGCAAACACTTTCTCTGCAGAGTCCCAAAACAGGCGTTTTCAGCCCATTACCGGCATATGGAAGAAACAGCAGTAAGCACAGGGAAATATCTGCTTCTAAATCCAAAACGCAGCTATCTAACAGAACGGTTGTCAATGTGTGCACTCATGTTCCAGAGTTAAACCCGTGTGTGGATTCAGCAGTCTGCAAACACTTTCTCTGCAGAGTCCCAAAACAGGCGTTTTCAGCCCATTACCGGCATATGGAAGAAATAGCAGTAAGCACAGGGAAATATCTGCTTCTAAATCCAAAACGCAGCTATCTAACAGAACGGTTGTCAATGTGTGCACTCAACTTCCAGAGTTAAACCCGTGTGTGGATTCAGTAGTCTGCAAACACTTTCTCTGCAGAGTCCCAAAACAGGCGTTTTCAGCCCATTACCGGCATATGGAAGAAACAGCAGTAAGCACAGGGAAATATCTGCTTCTAAATCCAAAACGCAGCTATCTAACAGAACGGTTGTCAATGTGTGCACTCAACTTCCAGAGTTAAACCCGTGTGTGGATTCAGCAGTCTGCAAACACTTTCTCTGCAGAGTCCCTAAACAGGCGTTTTCAGCCCATTACCGGCATATGGAAGAAACAGCAGTAAGCACAGGGAAATATCTGCTTCTAAATCCAAAACGCAGCTATCTAACAGAACGGTTGTCAATGTGTGCACTCAACTTCCAGAGTTAAACCCGTGTGTGGATTCAGCAGTCTGCAAACATCTTCTCTGCAGAGTCCCAAACCAGGCGTTTTCAGCCCATTACCGGCATATGGAAGAAACAGCAGTAAGCCCAGGGAAATATTTGCTTCTAAATCCAAAACGCAGCTATCTAACAGAACGGTTGTCAATGTGTGCACTCAACTTCCAGAGTTAAACCCGTGTGTGGATTCAGCAGTCTGCAAACACTTTCTCTGCAGTGTCCCAAACAGGCGTATTCAGCCCATTACCGGCATAGGGAAGAAACAGCAGTAAGCACAGGGAAATATCTGCTTCTAAATACAAAACGCAGCTATCTAACAGAACGGTTGTCAATGTGTGCACTCAACTTCCAGAGTTAAACCCGTGTGTGGATTCAGCAGTCTGCAAACACTTTCTCTACAGAGTCCCAAAACAGGCGTTTTCAGCCCAATACCGGCATATGGAAGAAACAGCAGTCAGCACAGGGAAATATCTGCTTCTAAATCCAAAACGCACCTATCTAACAGAACGGTTGTCAATGTGTGCACTCAACTTCCAGAGTTAAACCTGTGTGTGGATTCAGCAGTCTGCAAACACTTTCTCTGCAGAGTCCCAAAACAGGCGTTTTCAGCCCATTACCGGCATATGGAAGAAACAGCAGTAAGCACAGGGAATTATCTGCTTCTAAATCCAAAACGCAGCTATCTAACAGAACGGTTGTCAATGTGTGCACTCAACTTCCAGAGTTAAACCCGTGTGTGGATTCAGCAGTCTGCAAACACTTTCTCTACAGAGTCCCAAAACAGGCGTTTTCAGCCCATTACCGGCATATGGAAGAAACAGCAGTAAGCCCAGGGAAATATTTGCTTCTAAATCCAAAACGCAGCTATCTAACAGAACGGTTGTCAATGTGTGCACTCAACTTGCAGAGTTAAACCCGTGTGTGGATTCAGCAGTCTGCAAACGCTTTCTCTGCAGAGTCCCAAAACAGGCGTTTTCAGCCCATTACCGGCATATGGAAGAAACAGCAGTAAGCACAGGGAATTATCTGCTTCTAAATCCAAAACGCAGCTATCTAACAGAACGGTTGTCAATGTGTGCACTCAACTTCCAGAGTTAAACCCGTGTGTGGATTCAGCAGTCTGCAAACACTTTCTCTACAGAGTCCCAAAACAGGCGTTTTCAGCCCATTACCGGCATATGGAAGAAACAGCAGTCAGCACAGGGAAATATCTGCTTCTAAATCCAAAACGCAGCTATCTAACAGAACGGTTGTCAATGTGTGCACTCAACTTCCAGAGTTAAACCCGTGTGTGGATTCAGCAGTCTGCAAACACTTTCTCTGCAGAGTCCCAAAACAGGCGTTTTCAGCCCATTACCGGCATATGGAAGAAACAGCAGTCAGCACAGGGAAATATCTGCTTCTAAATCCAAAACGCAGCTATCTAACAGAACGGTTGTCAATGTGTGCACTCAAATTCCAGAGTTAAACCCGTGTGTGGATTCAGCAGTCTGCAAACACTTTCTCTGCAGAGTCCCAAAACAGGCGTTTTCAGCCCATTACCGGCATATGGAAGAAACAGCAGTCAGCACAGGGAAATATCTGCTTCTAAATCCAAAACGCAGCTATCTAACAGAATGGTTGTCAATGTGTGCACTCAACTTCCAGAGTTAAACCCGTGTGTGGATTCAGCAGTCTGCAAACATCTTCTCTGCAGAGTCCCAAAACAGGCGTTTTCAGCCCATTACCGGCATATGGAAGAAACAGCAGTAAGCACAGGGAAATATCTGCTTCTAAATCCAAAACGCAGCTATCTAACAGAACGGTTGTCAATGTGTGCACTCAACTTCCAGAGTTAAACCCGTGTGTGGATTCAGCAGTCTGCAAACACTTTCTCTGCAGAGTCCCAAAACAGGCGTTTTCAGCCCATTACCGGCATATGGAAGAAACAGCAGTAAGCACAGGGAAATATCTGCTTCTAAATCCAAAACGCAGCTATCTAACAGAACGGTTGTCAATGTATGCACTCAACTTCCAGAGTTAAACCCGTGTGTGGATTCAGCAGTCTGCAAACACTTTCTATGCAGAGTCCCCAAACGGGCGTTTTCAGCCCATTACTCGCATATGGAAGAAACAGTAGTAAGCACAGGGAAATATCTGCTTCTAAATCCAAAACGCAGCTATCTGACAGAACGGTTGTCAATGTGTGCACTCAACTTCCAGAGTTAATCCCGTGTGTGGATTCAGCAGTCTGCAAACACTTTCTCTGCAGAGTCCCAAAACAGGCGTTTTCAGCCCATTACCGGCATATGGAAGAAACAGCAGTAAGCACAGGGAAATATCTGCTTCTAAATCCAAAACGCAGCTATCTAACAGAACGGTTGTCAATGTGTGCACTCATGTTCCAGAGTTAAACCCGTGTGTGGATTCAGCAGTCTGCAAACACTTTCTCTGCAGAGTCCCAAAACAGGCGTTTTCAGCCCATTACCGGCATATGGAAGAAATAGCAGTAAGCACAGGGAAATATCTGCTTCTAAATCCAAAACGCAGCTATCTAACAGAACGGTTGTCAATGTGTGCACTCAACTTCCAGAGTTAAACCCGTGTGTGGATTCAGCAGTCTGCAAACACTTTCTCTGCAGAGTCCCAAAACAGGCGTTTTCAGCCCATTACCGGCATATGGAAGAAACAGCAGTAAGCACAGGGAAATATCTGCTTCTAAATCCAAAACGCAGCTATCTAACAGAACGGTTGTCAATGTGTGCACTCAACTTCCAGAGTTAAACCCGTGTGTGGATTCAGCAGTCTGCAAACACTTTCTCTGCAGAGTCCCTAAACAGGCGTTTTCAGCCCATTACCGGCATATGGAAGAAACAGCAGTAAGCACAGGGAAATATCTGCTTCTAAATCCAAAACGCAGCTATCTAACAGAACGGTTGTCAATGTGTGCACTCAACTTCCAGAGTTAAACCCGTGTGTGGATTCAGCAGTCTGCAAACATCTTCTCTGCAGAGTCCCAAACCAGGCGTTTTCAGCCCATTACCGGCATATGGAAGAAACAGCAGTAAGCCCAGGGAAATATTTGCTTCTAAATCCAAAACGCAGCTATCTAGCAGAACGGTTGTCAATGTGTGCACTCAACTTCCAGAGTTAAACCCGTGTGTGGATTCAGCAGTCTGCAAACACTTTCTCTGCAGTGTCCCAAACAGGCGTATTCAGCCCATTACCGGCATAGGGAAGAAACAGCAGTAAGCACAGGGAAATATCTGCTTCTAAATACAAAACGCAGCTATCTAACAGAACGGTTGTCAATGTGTGCACTCAACTTCCAGAGTTAAACCCGTGTGTGGATTCAGCAGTCTGCAAACACTTTCTCTACAGAGTCCCAAAACAGGCGTTTTCAGCCCAATACCGGCATATGGAAGAAACAGCAGTCAGCACAGGGAAATATCTGCTTCTAAATCCAAAACGCACCTATCTAACAGAACGGTTGTCAATGTGTGCACTCAACTTCCAGAGTTAAACCTGTGTGTGGATTCAGCAGTCTGCAAACACTTTCTCTGCAGAGTCCCAAAACAGGCGTTTTCAGCCCATTACCGGCATATGGAAGAAACAGCAGTAAGCACAGGGAATTATCTGCTTCTAAATCCAAAACGCAGCTATCTAACAGAACGGTTGTCAATGTGTGCACTCAACTTCCAGAGTTAAACCCGTGTGTGGATTCAGCAGTCTGCAAACACTTTCTCTACAGAGTCCCAAAACAGGCGTTTTCAGCCCATTACCGGCATATGGAAGAAACAGCAGTAAGCCCAGGGAAATATTTGCTTCTAAATCCAAAACGCAGCTATCTAACAGAACGGTTGTCAATGTGTGCACTCAACTTGCAGAGTTAAACCCGTGTGTGGATTCAGCAGTCTGCAAACGCTTTCTCTGCAGAGTCCCAAAACAGGCGTTTTCAGCCCATTACCGGCATATGGAAGAAACAGCAGTAAGCACAGGGAATTATCTGCTTCTAAATCCAAAACGCAGCTATCTAACAGAACGGTTGTCAATGTGTGCACTCAACTTCCAGAGTTAAACCCGTGTGTGGATTCAGCAGTCTGCAAACACTTTCTCTACAGAGTCCCAAAACAGGCGTTTTCAGCCCATTACCGGCATATGGAAGAAACAGCAGTCAGCACAGGGAAATATCTGCTTCTAAATCCAAAACGCAGCTATCTAACAGAACGGTTGTCAATGTGTGCACTCAACTTCCAGAGTTAAACCCGTGTGTGGATTCAGCAGTCTGCAAACACTTTCTCTGCAGAGTCCCAAAACAGGCGTTTTCAGCCCATTACCGGCATATGGAAGAAACAGCAGTCAGCACAGGGAAATATCTGCTTCTAAATCCAAAACGCAGCTATCTAACAGAACGGTTGTCAATGTGTGCACTCAACTTCCAGAGTTAAACCCGTGTGTGGATTCAGCAGTCTGCAAACACTTTCTCTGCATAGTCCCAAAACAGGCGTTTTCAGTCCATTACCGGCATATGGAAGAAACAGCAGTAAGCACAGGGAAATATCTGCTTCTAAATCCAAAACGCAGCTATCTAACAGAACGGTTGTCAATGTGTGCACTCAACTTCCAGAGTTAAACCCGTGTGTGGATTCAGCAGTCTGCAAACACTTTCTCTGCAGAGTCCCCAAACAGGCGTTTTCAGCCCGTTACCGGCATATGGAAGAAACAGCTGTATGCACAGGGAAATATCTGCTTCTAAATCCAAAACGCAGCTATCTAACAGAACGGTTGTCAGTGTGTTCACTCAACTACCAGAGTTAAACCCGTGTGTGGATTCAGCAGTCTGCAAACACTTTCTCTGCAGAGTCCCAAAACAGGCGTTTTCAGCCCATTACCGGCATATGGAAGAAACAGCAGTCAGCACAGGGAAATATCTGCTTCTAAATCCAAAACGCAGCTATCTAACAGAACGGTTGTCAATGTGTGCACTCAACTTCCAGAGTTAAACCCGTGTGTGGATTCAGCAGTCTGCAAACACTTTCTCTGCAGAGTCCCAAAACAGGCGTTTTCAGCCCATTACCGGCATATGGAAGAAACAGCAGTCAGCACAGGGAAATATCTGCTTCTAAATCCAAAACGCAGCTATCTAACAGAACGGTTGTCAATGTGTGCACTCAACTTCCAGAGTTAAACCCGTGTGTGGATTCAGCAGTCTGCAAACACTTTCTCTGCAGAGCCCCAAACCAGGCGTTTTCAGCCCACTACCGGCATATGGAAGAAACAGCAGTAAGCCCAGGGAACTATCTGCTTCTAAATCCAAAACGCAGCAATCTAACAGAACGGTTGTCAATGTGTGCACTCAACTTCCAGAGTTAAACCCGTGTGTGGATTCGGCAGTCTGCAAACACTTTCTCTGCAGAGTCCCAAAACAGGCTTTTTCAGCCTATTACCGGCATACGGAAGAAACAGCAGCAAGCACAGGTAAATATCTGCTTCTAAATCCAAAACGCAGCTATCTAACAGAACGGTTTTCAATGTGTGCACTCAACTTCCAGAGTTAAACCGGTGTGTGGATTCAGCTGTCTACAAACATCTTCTCTGCAGAGTCCCAAACCAGGCGTTTTCAGCCCATTACCGGCATATGCAAGAAACAGCAGTAAGCACAGGGAAATATCTGCTTCTAAATCCAAAACGAACCTATCTAACAGAACGGTTGTCAATGTGTGCACTCAACTTCCATAGTTAAACCCGTGTGTGGATTCAGCAGTCTGCAAACACTTTCTCTGCAGAGTCCCAAAACAGGCGTTTTCAGCCCATTAACGGCATATGGAAGAAACAGCAGTAAGCCCAGGGAAATATCTGCTTCTAAATCCAAAACGCAGCTATCTAACAGAACGGTTGTCAATGTGTGCACTCAACTTCCAGAGTTAAACCCGTGTGTGGATTCAGCAGTCTGCAAACAGTTTCTCTGCAGAGTCCCAAAACAGGCGTT
Organism: Aotus nancymaae; assembly: GCF_030222135.1. Classification (NCBI taxonomy): domain Eukaryota; kingdom Metazoa; phylum Chordata; class Mammalia; order Primates; family Aotidae; genus Aotus; species Aotus nancymaae. The sequence goes on from NW_026989175.1 coordinate 35,112, forward strand.
TTCAGCCCATTACCGGCATTTGGAAGAAACAGCAGTAAGCACAGGGAATTATCTGCTTCTAAATCCAAAACGCAGCTATCTAACAGAACGGTTGTCAATGTGTGCACTCAACTTCCAGAGTTAAACCCGTGTGTGGATTCAGCAGTCTGCAAACACTTTCTCTACAGAGTCCCAAAACAGGCGTTTTCTGCCCATTACCGGCATAGGGAAGAAACAGCAGTCAGCACAGGGTAATATCTGCTTCTAAATCCAAAACGCAGCTATCTAACAGAACGGTTGTCAATGTGTGCACTCAACTTCCAGAGTTAAACCCGTGTGTGGATTCAGCAGTCTGCAAACACTTTCTTTGCAGAGTCCAAAAACAGGCGTTTTCAGCCCATTACCGGCATATGGAAGAAACAGCAGTCAGCACAGGGAAATATCTGCTTCTAAATCCAAAACGCAGCTATCTAACAGAACGGTTGTCAATGTGTGCACTCAACTTCCAGAGTTAAACCCGTGTGTGGATTCAGCAGTCTCTAAACACTTTCTCTGCAGAGTCCCAAAACAGGCGTTTACAGCCCATTACCGGCATATGGAAGAAACAGCAGTAAGCACAGGGAAATATCTGCTTCTAAATCCAAAACGCAGCTATCTAACAGAACGGTTGTCAATGTGTGCACTCAACTTCCAGAGTTAAACCCGTGTGTGGATTCAGCAGTCTGCAAACACTTTCTCTGCAGAGTCCCCAAACAGGCGTTTTCAGCCCGTTACCGGCATATGGAAGAAACAGCTGTATGCACAGGGAAATATCTGCTTCTAAATCCAAAACGCAGCTATCTAACAGAACGGTTGTCAGTGTGTTCACTCAACTTCCAGAGTTAAACCCGTGTGTGGATTCAGCAGTCTGCAAACACTTTCTCTGCAAAGTCCCAAAACAGGCGTTTTCAGCCCATTACCGGCATATGGAAGAAACAGCAGTCAGCACAGGGAAATATCTGCTTCTAAATCCAAAACGCAGCTATCTAACAGAACGGTTGTCAATGTGTGCACTCAACTTCCAGAGTTAAACCCGTGTGTGGATTCAGCAGTCTGCAAACACTTTCTCTGCAGAGTCCCAAAACAGGCGTTTTCAGCCCATTACCGGCATATGGAAGAAACAGCAGTAAGCACAGGGAAATATCTGCTTCTAAATCCAAAACGCAGCTATCTAACAGAACGGTTGTCAATGTGTGCACTCAACTTCCAGAGTTAAACCCGTGTGTGGATTCAGCAGTCTGCAAACACTTTCTCTGCAGAGTCCCAAACCAGGCGTTTTCAGCCCATTACCGGCATATGGAAGAAACAGCAGTAAGCACAGGGAAATATCTGCTTCTAAATCCAAAACACAGCTATCTAACAGAACGGTTGTCAATGTGTGCACTCAACTTCCAGAGTTAAACCCGTGTGTGGATTCAGCAGTCTGCAAACACTTTCTCTGCAGAGTCCCAAACCAGGCGTTTTCAGCCCATTACCGGCATATGGAAGAAACAGCAGTAAGCACAGGGAAATATCTGCTTCTAAATCCAAAACGCAGCTATCTAACAGAACGGTTGTCAATGTGTGCACTCAACTTCCAGAGTTAAACCGGTGTGTGGATTCAGCTGTCTGCAAACATCTTCTCTGCAGAGTCCCAAACCAGGCGTTTTCAGCCCATTACCGGCATATTGAAGAAACAGCAGTAAGCACAGGGAAATATCTGCTTCTAAATCCAAAATGAACCTATCTAACAGAACGGCTGGCAATGTGTGCACTCAACTTCCATAGTTAAACCCGGGTGTGGATTCAGCAGTCTGCAAACACTTTCTCTGCAGAGTCCCAAAACAGGCGTTTTCAGCCCATTACCGGCATATGGAAGAAACAGCAGTAAGCACAGGGAAATATCTGCTTCTAAATCCAAAACGCAGCTATCTAACACAACGGCAGTCAATGTGTGCACACAACTTCCAGAGTTAAACCCGTGTGTGGATTCAGCAGTCTGCAAACACTTTCTCTGCAGAGTCCCAAAACAGGCGTTTTCAGCCCATTACCGGCATATGGAAGAAACAGCAGTCAGCACAGGGAAATATCTGCTTCTAAATCCAAAACGCAGCTATCTAACAGAACGGCTGTTAATGTGTGCACTCAACTTCCAGATTTAAACCCGTGTGTGGATTCAGCAGTCTGCAAACACTTTCTCTGCAGAGTCCCAAACCAGGCGTTTTCAGCCAATTACCGGCATATGGAAGAAACAGCAGTCAGCACAGGGAAATATCTGCTTCTAAATCCAAAACGCAGCTATCTAACAGAACGGTTGTCAATGTGTGCACTCAACTTCCAGACTTAAACCCGTGTGTGGATTCTGCAGTCTGCAAACACTTTCTCTGCAGAGTCCCAAAACAGGCGTTTTCTGCCCATTACCGGCATATGGAAGAAACAGCAGTAACCACAGGGAAATATCTGCTTCTAAATCCAAAACGCAGCTATCTAACAGAATGGTTGTCAATGTGTGCACTCAAGTTCCAGAGTTAAACCTGTGTTTGGATTCAGCAGTCTGCAAACACTTTCTCTGCAGAGTCCCAAAACAGGCGTTTTCAGTCCATTACCGGCATATGGAAGAAACAGCAGTAAGCACAGGGAAATATCTGCTTCTAAATCCAAAACGCAGCTATCTAACAGAACGGTTGTCAATGTGTTCACTCAACTTCCAGAGTTAAACCCGTGTGTGGATTCAGCAGTCTGCAAACACTTTCTCTGCAGAGTCCCCAAACAGGCGTTTTCAGCCCGTTACCGGCATATGGAAGAAACAGCTGTATGCACAGGGAAATATCTGCTTCTAAATCCAAAACGCAGCTATCTAACAGAACGGTTGTCAGTGTGTTCACTCAACTTCCAGAGTTAAACCCGAGTGTGGATTCAGCAGTCTGCAAACACTTTCTCTGCAGAGTCCCAAAACAGGCGTTTTCAGCCCATTACCGGCATATGGAAGAAACAGCAGTCAGCACAGGGAAATATCTGCTTCTAAATCCAAAACGCAGCTATCTAACAGAACGGTTGTCAATGTGTGCACTCAACTTCCAGAGTTAAACCCGTGTGTGGATTCAGCAGTCTGCAAACACTTTCTCTGCAGAGTCCCAAAACAGGCGTTTTCAGCCCATTACCGGCATATCGAAGAAACAGCAGTAAGCACAGGGAAATATCTGCTCCTAAATCCAAAACGCAGCTATCTAACAGAACGGTTGTCAATGTGTGCACTCAACTTCCAGAGTTAAACCCGTGTGTGGATTCAGCAGTCTGCAAACACTTTCTCTGCAGAGTCCCAAAACAGGCGTTTTCAGCCCATTACCGGCATATGGAAGAAACAGCAGTAAGCACAGGGAAATATCTGCTTCTAAATCCAAAACGCAGCTATCTAACAGAACGGTTGTCAATGTGTGCACTCAACTTCCAGAGTTAAACCCGTGTGTGGATTCAGCAGTCTGCAAACACTTTCTCTGCAGAGTCCCAAACCAGGCGTTTTCAGCCCATTACCGGCATATGGAAGAAACAGCAGTAAGCACAGGGAAATATCTGCTTCTAAATCCAAAACGCAGCTATCTAACAGAACGGTTGTCAATGTGTGCACTCAACTTCCAGAGTTAAACCGGTGTGTGGATTCAGCTGTCTGCAAACATCTTCTCTGCAGAGTCCCAAACCAGGCGTTTTCAGCCCATTACCGGCATATTGAAGAAACAGCAGTAAGCACAGGGAAATATCTGCTTCTAAATCCAAAATGAACCTATCTAACAGAACGGCTGGCAATGTGTGCACTCAACTTCCATAGTTAAACCCGGGTGTGGATTCAGCAGTCTGCAAACACTTTCTCTGCAGAATCCCAAAACAGGCGTTTTCAGCCCATTAACGGCATATGGAAGAAACAGCAGTAAGCACAGGGAAATATCTGCTTCTAAATCCAAAAAGCAGCTATCTAACACAACGGCAGTCAATGTGTGCACTCAACTTCCAGAGTTAAACCCGTGTGTGGATTCACCAGTCTGCAAACACTTTCTCTGCAGAGTCCCAAAACAGGCGTTTTCAGCCCATTACCGGCATATGGAAGAAACAGCAGTAAGCACAGGGAAATATCTGCTTCTAAATCCAAAACGCAGCTATCTAACAGAACGGTTGTCAATGTGTGCACTCAACTTCCAGAGTTAAACCCGTGTGTGGATTCAGCAGTCTGCAAACACTTTCTCTGCAGAGTCCCAAAACAGGCGTTTTCAGCCCATTACCGGCATATGGAAGAAACAGCAGTAAGCACAGGGAAATATCTGCTTCTAAATCCAAAACGCAGCTATCTAACAGAACGGTTGTCAATGTGTGCACTCAACTTCCAGAGTTAAACCCGTGTGTGGATTCAGCAGTCTGCAAACACTTTCTCTGCAGAGTCCCAAACCAGGCGTTTTCAGCCCATTACCGGCATATGGAAGAAACAGCAGTAAGCACAGGGAAATATCTGCTTCTAAATCCAAAACGCAGCTATCTAACAGAACGGTTGTCAATGTGTGCACTCAACTTCCAGAGTTAAACCGGTGTGTGGATTCAGCTGTCTGCAAACATCTTCTCTGCAGAGTCCCAAACCAGGCGTTTTCAGCCCATTACCGGCATATTGAAGAAACAGCAGTAAGCACAGGGAAATATCTGCTTCTAAATCCAAAATGAACCTATCTAACAGAACGGCTGGCAATGTGTGCACTCAACTTCCATAGTTAAACCCGGGTGTGGATTCAGCAGTCTGCAAACACTTTCTCTGCAGAGTCCCAAAACAGGCGTTTTCAGCCCATTACCGGCATATGGAAGAAACAGCAGTAAGCACAGGGAAATATCTGCTTCTAAATCCAAAACGCAGCTATCTAACACAACGGCAGTCAATGTGTGCACACAACTTCCAGAGTTAAACCCGTGTGTGGATTCAGCAGTCTGCAAACACTTTCTCTGCAGAGTCCCAAAACAGGCGTTTTCAGCCCATTACCGGCATATGGAAGAAACAGCAGTCAGCACAGGGAAATATCTGCTTCTAAATCCAAAACGCAGCTATCTAACAGAACGGCTGTTAATGTGTGCACTCAACTTCCAGATTTAAACCCGTGTGTGGATTCAGCAGTCTGCAAACACTTTCTCTGCAGAGTCCCAAACCAGGCGTTTTCAGCCAATTACCGGCATATGGAAGAAACAGCAGTCAGCACAGGGAAATATCTGCTTCTAAATCCAAAACGCAGCTATCTAACAGAACGGTTGTCAATGTGTGCACTCAACTTCCAGACTTAAACCCGTGTGTGGATTCTGCAGTCTGCAAACACTTTCTCTGCAGAGTCCCAAAACAGGCGTTTTCTGCCCATTACCGGCATATGGAAGAAACAGCAGTAACCACAGGGAAATATCTGATTCTAAATCCAAAACGCAGCTATCTAACAGAATGGTTGTCAATGTGTGCACTCAAGTTCCAGAGTTAAACCTGTGTTTGGATTCAGCAGTCTGCAAACACTTTCTCTGCAGAGTCCCAAAACAGGCGTTTTCAGTCCATTACCGGCATATGGAAGAAACAGCAGTAAGCACAGGGAAATATCTGCTTCTAAATCCAAAACGCAGCTATCTAACAGAACGGTTGTCAATGTGTTCACTCAACTTCCAGAGTTAAACCCGTGTGTGGATTCAGCAGTCTGCAAACACTTTCTCTGCAGAGTCCCCAAACAGGCGTTTTCAGCCCGTTACCGGCATATGGAAGAAACAGCTGTATGCACAGGGAAATATCTGCTTCTAAATCCAAAACGCAGCTATCTAACAGAACGGTTGTCAGTGTGTTCACTCAACTTCCAGAGTTAAACCCGTGTGTGGATTCAGCAGTCTGCAAACACTTTCTCTGCAGAGTCCCAAAACAGGCGTTTTCAGCCCATTACCGGCATATGGAAGAAACAGCAGTCAGCACAGGGAAATATCTGCTTCTAAATCCAAAACGCAGCTATCTAACAGAACGGTTGTCAATGTGTGCACTCAACTTCCAGAGTTAAACCCGTGTGTGGATTCAGCAGTCTGCAAACACTTTCTCTGCAGAGTCCCAAAACAGGCGTTTTCAGCCCATTACCGGCATATGGAAGAAACAGCAGTAAGCACAGGGAAATATCTGCTTCTAAATCCAAAACGCAGCTATCTAACAGAACGGTTGTCAATGTGTGCACTCAACTTCCAGAGTTAAACCCGTGTGTGGATTCAGCAGTCTGCAAACACTTTCTCTGCAGAGTCCCAAAACAGGCGTTTTCAGCCCATTACCGGCATATGGAAGAAACAGCAGTAAGCACAGGGAAATATCTGCTTCTAAATCCAAAACGCAGCTATCTAACAGAACGGTTGTCAATGTGTGCACTCAACTTCCAGAGTTAAACCCGTGTGTGGATTCAGCAGTCTGCAAACACTTTCTCTGCAGAGTCCCAAACCAGGCGTTTTCAGCCCATTACCGGCATATGGAAGAAACAGCAGTAAGCACAGGGAAATATCTGCTTCTAAATCCAAAACGCAGCTATCTAACAGAACGGTTGTCAATGTGTGCACTCAACTTCCAGAGTTAAACCGGTGTGTGGATTCAGCTGTCTGCAAACATCTTCTCTGCAGAGTCCCAAACCAGGCGTTTTCAGCCCATTACCGGCATATTGAAGAAACAGCAGTAAGCACAGGGAAATATCTGCTTCTAAATCCAAAACGCAGCTATCTAACAGAACGGTTGTCAATGTGTGCACTCAACTTCCAGAGGTAAACCCGTGTGTGGATTCAGCAGTCTGCAAACACTTTCTCTGCAGAGTCCCCAAACAGGCGTTTTCAGCCCGTTACCGGCATATGGAAGAAACAGCTGTATGCACAGGGAAATATCTGCTTCTAAATCCAAAACGCAGCTATCTAACAGAACGGTTGTCAGTGTGTTCACTCAACTTCCAGAGTTAAACCCGTGTGTGGATTCAGCAGTCTGCAAACACTTTCTCTGCAGAGTCCCAAAACAGGCGTTTTCAGCCCATTACCGGCATATGGAAGAAACAGCAGTCAGCACAGGGAAATATCTGCTTCTAAATCCAAAACGCAGCTATCTAACAGAACGGTTGTCAATGTGTGCACTCAACTTCCAGAGTTAAACCCGTGTGTGGATTCAGCAGTCTGCAAACACTTTCTCTGCAGAGTCCCAAAACAGGCGTTTTCAGCCCATTACCGGCATATGGAAGAAACAGCAGTAAGCACAGGGAAATATCTGCTTCTAAATCCAAAACGCAGCTATCTAACAGAACGGTTGTCAATGTGTGCACTCAAGTTCCAGAGTTAAACCCGTGTGTGGATTCAGCAGTCTGCAAACACTTTCTCTGCAGAGCCCCAAACCAGGCGTTTTCAGCCCACTACCGGCATATGGAAGAAACAGCAGTAAGCCCAGGGAACTATCTGCTTCTAAATCCAAAACGCAGCAATCTAACAGAACGGTTGTCAATGTGTGCACTCAACTTCCAGAGTTAAACCCGTGTGTGGATTCGGCAGTCTGCAAACACTTTCTCTGCAGAGTCCCAAAACAGGCTTTTTCAGCCTATTACCGGCATATGGAAGAAACAGCAGCAAGCACACGTAAATATCTGCTTCTAAATCCAAAACGCAGCTATCTAACAGAACGGTTTTCAATGTGTGCACTCAACTTCCAGAGTTAAACCGGTGTGTGGATTCAGCTGTCTGCAAACATCTTCTCTGCAGAGTCCCAAACCAGGCGTTTTCAGCCCATTACCGGCATATTGAAGAAACAGCAGTAAGCACAGGGAAATATCTGCTTCTAAATCCAAAACGAACCTATCTAACAGAACGGCTGTCAATGTGTGCACTCAACTTCCATAGTTAAACCCGTGTGTGGATTCAGCAGTCTGCAAACACTTTCTCTGCAGAGTCCCAAAACAGGCGTTTTCAGCCCATTAACGGCATATGGAAGAAACAGCAGTAAGCCCAGGGAAATGTTTGCTTCTAAATCCAAAACGCAGCTATCTAACAGAACGGTTGTCAATGTGTGCACTCAACTTCCAGAGTTAAACCCGTGTGTGGATTCAGCAGTCTGCAAACACTTTCTCTGCAGAGTCCCCAAACAGGCGTTTTCAGCCCGTTACCGGCATATGGAAGAAACAGCTGTATGCACAGGGAAATATCTGCTTCTAAATCCAAAACGCAGCTATCTAACAGAACGGTTGTCAGTGTGTTCACTCAACTTCCAGAGTTAAACCCGTGTGTGGATTCAGCAGTCTGCAAACACTTTCTCTGCAGAGTCCCAAAACAGGCGTTTTCAGCCCATTACCGGCATATGGAAGAAACAGCAGTCAGCACAGGGAAATATCTGCTTCTAAATCCAAAAAGCAGCTATCTAACAGAACGGTTGTCAATGTGTGCACTCAACTTCCAGAGTTAAACCCGTGTGTGGATTCAGCAGTCTGCAAACACTTTCTCTGCAGAGTCCCAAAACAGGCGTTTTCAGCCCATTACCGGCATATGGAAGAAACAGCAGTAAGCACAGGGAAATATCTGCTTCTAAATCCAAAACGCAGCTATCTAACAGAACGGTTGTCAATGTGTGCACTCAGGTTCCAGAGTTAAACCCGTGTGTGGATTCAGCAGTCTGCAAACACTTTCTCTGCAGAGCCCCAAACCAGGCGTTTTCAGCCCACTAACGGCATATGGAAGAAACAGCAGTAAGCCCAGGGAACTATCTGCTTCTAAATCCAAAACGCAGCAATCTAACAGAACGGTTGTCAATGTGTGTACTCAACTTCCAGAGTTAAACCCGTGTGTGGATTCGGCAGTCTGCAAACACTTTCTCTGCAGAGTCCCAAAACAGGCTTTTTCAGCCTATTACCGGCATATGGAAGAAACAGCAGCAAGCACAGGTAAATATCTGCTTCTAAATCCAAAACGCAGCTATCTAACAGAACGGTTTTCAATGTGTGCACTCAACTTCCAGAGTTAAACCGGTGTGTGGATTCAGCTGTCTGCAAACATCTTCTCTGCAGAGTCCCAAACCAGGCGTTTTCAGCCCATTACCGGCATATTGAAGAAACAGCAGTAAGCACAGGGAAATATCTGCTTCTAAATCCAAAACGAACCTATCTAACAGAACGGCTGTCAATGTGTGCACTCAACTTCCATAGTTAAACCCGTGTGTGGATTCAGCAGTCTGCAAACACTTTCTCTGCAGAGTCCCAAAACAGGCGTTTTCAGCCCATTAACGGCATATGGAAGAAACAGCAGTAAGCCCAGGGAAATATTTGCTTCTAAATCCAAAACGCAGCTATCTAACAGAACGGTTGTCAATGTGTGCACTCAACTTCCAGAGTTAAACCCGTGTGTGGATTCAGCAGTCTGCAAACAGTTTCTCTGCAGAGTCCCAAAACAGGCGTTTTCAGCCCATTACCTGCATATGGAAGAAACAGCAGTAAGCACAGGGAATTATCTGCTTCTAAATCCAAAACGCAGCTATCTAACAGAACGGTTGTCAATGTGTGCACTCAACTTCCAGAGTTAAACCCGTGTGTGGATTCAGCAGTCTGCAAACACTTTCTCTACAGAGTCCCAAAACAGGCGTTTTCAGCACATTAACGGCATATGGAAGAAATGGCAGTCAGCACAGGGTAATATCTGCTTCTAAATCCAAAACGCAGCTATCTAACAGAACGGTTGTCAATGTGTGCACTCAACTTCCAGAGTTAAACCCGTGTGTGGATTCAGCAGTCTGCAAACACTTTCTCTGCAGAGTCCAAAAACAGGCGTTTTCAGCCCGTTACCGGCATATGGAAGAAACAGCTGTATGCAAAGGGAAATATCTGCTTCTAAATCCAAAACGCAGCTATCTAACAGAACGGTTGTCAGTGTGTTCACTCAACTTCCAGAGTTAAACCCGTGTGTGGATTCAGCAGTCTGCAAACACTTTCTCTGCAAAGTCCCAAAACAGGCGTTTTCAGCCCGTTACCGGCATATGGAAGAAACAGCAGTCAGCACAGGGAAATATCTGCTTCTAAATCCAAAACGCAGCTATCTAACAGAACGGTTGTCAATGTGTGCACTCAACTTCCAGAGTTAAACCCGTGTGTGGATTCAGCAGTCTGCAAACACTTTCTCTGCAGAGTCCCAAAACAGGCGTTTTCAGCCCATTACCGGCATATGGAAGAAACAGCAGTAAGCACAGGGAAATATCTGCTTCTAAATCCAAAACGCAGCTATCTAACAGAACGGTTGTCAATGTGTGCACTCAACTTCCAGAGTTAAACCCGTGTGTGGATTCAGCAGTCTGCAAACACTTTTTCTGCAGAGTCCCAAACCAGGCGTTTTCAGCCCATTACCGGCATATGGAAGAAACAGCAGTAAGCACAGGGAAATATCTGCTTCTAAATCCAAAACGCAGCTTTCTAACAGAACGGTTGTCAATGTGTGCACTCAACTTACAGAGTTAAACCCGTGTGTGGATTCAGCAGTCTGCAAACACTTTCTCTGCAGAGTCCCAAACCAGGCGTTTTCAGCCCATTACAGGCATATGGAAGAAACAGCAGTAAGCACAGGGAAATATCTGCTTCTAAATCAAAAACGCAGCTATCTAACAGAACGGTTGTCAATGTGTGCACTCAACTTCCAGAGTTAAACCGGTGTGTGGATTCAGCAGTCTGCAAACATCTTCTCTGCAGAGTCCCAAACCAGGCGTTTTCAGCCCATTACCGGCATATTGAAGAAACAGCAGTAAGCACAGGGAAATATCTGCTTCTAAATCCAAAATGAACCTATCTAACAGAACGGCTGTCAATGTGTGCACTCAACTTCCATAGTTAAACCCGGGTGTGGATTCAGCAGTCTGCAAACACTTTCTCTGCAGAGTCCCAAAACAGGCGTTTTCAGCCCATTAACGGCATATGGAAGAAACAGCAGTAAGCACAGGGAAATATCTGCTTCTAAATCCAAAACGCAGCTATCTAACACAACGGCAGTCAATGTGTGCACTCAACTTCCCGAGTTAAACCCGTGTGTGGATTCAGCAGTCTGCAAACACTTTCTCTGCAGAGTCCCAAAACAGGCGTTTTCAGCCCATTACCGGCATATGGAAGAAACAGCAGTCAGCACAGGGAAATATCTGCTTCTAAATCCAAAACGCAGCTATCTAACAGAACGGCTGTCAATGTGTGCACTCAACTTCCAGAGTTAAACCCGTGTGTGGATTCAGCAGTCTGCAAACACTTTCTCTGCAGAGTCCCAAAACAGGCGTTTTCAGCCAATTACCGGCATATGGAAGAAACAGCAGTAAGCCCAGGGAAATATTTGCTTCTAAATCCAAAACGCAGCTATCTAACAGAACGGTTGTCAATGTGTGCACTCAACTTCCAGAGTTAAACCCGTGTGTGGATTCAGCAGTCTGCAAACACTTTCTCTGCAGAGTCCCAAAACAGGCGTTTTCAGCCCATTACCGGCATATGGAAGAAACAGCAGTAAGCACAGGGAAATATCTGCTTCTAAATCCAAAACGCAGCTATCTAACAGAACGGTTGTCAATGTGTGCACTCAACTTCCAGAGTTAAACCCGTGTGTGGATTCAGCAGTCTGCAAACACTTTCTCTGCAGAGTCCCAAAACAGGCGTTTTCAGCCCATTACCGGCATATGGAAGAAACAGAAGTAAGCACAGGGAAATATCTGCTTCTAAATCCAAAACGCAGCTATCTGACAGAACGGTTGTCAATGTGTGCACTCAACTTCCAGAGTTAAACCCGTGTGTGGATTAAGCAGTCTGCACACACTTTCTCTGCAGAGTCCCAAAACAGGCGTTTTCAGCCCTTTACCGGCATATGGAAGATACAGCAGTAAGCACAGGGAAATATCTGCTTCTAAATCCAAAACGCAGCTATCTAACAGAACGGTTGTCAATGTGTGCACTCAACTTCCAGAGTTAAACCCGTGTGTGGATTAAGCAGTCTGCACACACTTTCTCTGCAGAGTCCCAAAACAGGCGTTTTCAGCCCTTTACCGGCATATGGAAGATACAGCAGTAAGCACAGGGAAATATCTGCTTCTAAATCCAAAACGCAGCTATCTAACAGAACGGTTGTCAATGTGTGCACTCAACTTCCAGATTTAAACCCGTGTGTGGATTCAGCAGTCTGCAAACACTTTCTCTGCAGAGTCCCAAAACAGGTGATTTCAGCCCATTACCGGCATATGGAAGAAACAGCAGTAAGCACAGTGAAATATCTGCTTCTAAATCCAAAACGCAGCTATCTAACAGAACGGTTGTCAATGTGTGCCCTCAACTTCCAGAGTTAAACCCGTGTGTGGATTCAGCAGTCTGCAAACTTCTTCTCTGCAGAGTCCCAAAACAGGCGTTTTCAGCCCATTACCGGCATATGGAAGAAACAGCAGTAAGCCCAGGGAAATATTTGCTTCTAAATCCAAAACGCAGCTATCTGGCAGAACGGTTGTCAATGTGTGCACTCAACTTCCAGAGTTAAACCCGTGTGTGGATTCAGCAGTCTGCAAACACTTTCTCTGCAGAGTCCCAAAACAGGCGTTTTCAGCCCATTACCGGCATATGGAAGAAACAGCAGTAAGCCCAGGGAAATATCTGCTTCTAAATCCAAAACGCAGCTATCTAACAGAACGGTTGTCAATGTGTGCACTCAACTTCCAGAGTTAAACCCGTGTGTGGATTCAGCAGTCTGCAAACACTTTCTCTGCAGAGTCCCAAAACAGGCGTTTTCAGCCCATTACCGGCATATGGAAGAAACAGTAGTAAGCACAGGGAAATATCTGCTTCTAAATCCAAAACGCAGCTATCTGACAGAACGGTTGTCAATGTGTGCACTCAACTTCCAGAGTTAAACCCGTGTGTGGATTAAGCAGTCTGCACACACTTTCTCTGCAGAGTCCCAAAACAGGCGTTTTCAGCCCTTTACCGGCATATGGAAGATACAGCAGTAAGCACAGGGAAATATCTGCTTCTAAATCCAAAACGCAGCTATCTAACAGAACGGTTGTCAATGTGTGCACTCAACTTCCAGAGTTAAACCCGTGTGTGGATTCAGCAGTCTGCAAACACTTTCTCTGCAGAGTCCCCAAACAGGCGTTTTCAGCCCATTACCGGCATATGGAAGAAACAGCAGTAAGCACATGGAAATATCTGCTTCTAAATCCAAAACGCAGCTATCTAACAGAACGGTTGTCAATGTGTGCACTCAACTTCCAGAGTTAAACCCGTGTGTGGATTCAGCAGTCTGCAAACACTTTCTATACAGAGTCCCCAAACAGGCGTTTTCAGCCCATTACCGGCATATGGAAGAAACAGCAGTAAGCACAGGGAAATATCTTCTTCGAAACCCAAATCGCAGCTATCTAACTGAACGGTTGTCAATGTGTGCACTCAACTTCCAGAGTTAAACCCGTGTGTGGATTCAGCAGTCTGCAAACACTTTCTCTGCAGAGTCCCAAAACAGGCGTTTTCAGCCCATTACCGGCATATGGAAGAAACAGCAGTAAGCCCAGGGAAATATCTGCTTCTAAATCCAAAACGCAGCTATCTAACAGAACGGTTCTCAATGTGTGCACTCAACTTCCAGAGTTAAACCCGTGTGTGGATTCAGCAGTCTGCAAACACTTTCTCTGCAGAGTCCCAAAGCAGGCGTTTTCAGCCCATTACCGGCATATGGAAGAAACCACAGTAAGCCCAGGGAAATATCTGCTTCTAAATCCAAAACGCAGCTATCTAGCAGAACGGTTGTCAATGTGTGCACTCAACTTCCAGAGTTAAACCCGTGTGTGGATTCAGCAGTCTGCAAACACTTTCTCTGCAGAGTCCCAAAACAGGCGTTTTCAGCCCATTACCGGCATATGGAAGAAACAGCAGTCAGCACAGGAAAATATCTGCTTCTAAATCCAAAGCGCAGCTATCTAACAGAACGGTTGTCAATGTGTGCACTCAACTTCCAGAGTTAAACCCGTGTGTGGATTCAGCAGTCTGCAAACACTTTCTCTGCAGAGTCCCAAAACAGGCGTTTTCAGCCCATTACCGGCATATGGAAGAAACAGCAGTCAGCACAGGGAAATATCTGCTTCTAAATCCAAAACGCAGCTATCTAACAGAACGGTTGTCAATGTGTGCACTCAACTTCCAGAGTTAAACCCGTGTGTGGATTCAGCAGTCTGCAAACACTTTCTATGCAGAGTCCCCAAACAGGCGTTTTCAGCCCATTACCGGCATATGGAAGAAACAGCAGTAAGCACAGGGAAATATCTGCTTCTAAATCCAAAACGCAGCTATCTAACAGAACGGTTGTCAATGTGTGCACTCAACTTCCAGAGTTAAACCCGTGTGTGGATTCAGCAGTCTGCAAACACTTTCTGTGCAGAGCCCCAAAACAGGCGTTTTCAGCCCATTACCGGCATATGGAAGAAACAGCAGTAAGCACAGGGAAATATCTGCTTCTAAATCCAAAACGCAGCTATCTAACAGAACGGTTGTCAATGTGGGCACTCAACTTCCAGAGTTAAACCCGTGTGTGGATTCAGCAGTCTGCAAACACTTTCTCTGCAGAGTCCCAAAACAGGCGTTTTCAGCCCATTACCGGCATATGGAAGAAACAGCAGTCAGCACAGGGAAATATCTGCTTCTAAATCCAAAACGCAGCTATCTAACAGAACGGTTGTCAATGTGTGCACTCAACTTCCAGAGTTAAACCCGTGTGTGGATTCAGCAGTCTGCAAACACTTTCTCTGCAGAGTCCCAAAACAGGCGTTTTGAGCCCATTACCGGCATATGGAAGAAACAGCAGTAAGCACAGGGAAATATCTGCTTCGAAACCCAAAACGCAGCTATCTAACAGAACGGTTGTCAATGTGTGCACTCAACTTCCAGAGTTAAACCCGTGTGTGGATTCAGCAGTCTGCAAACACTTTCTCTGCAGAGTCCCAAAACAGGCGTTTTCAGCCCATTACCGGCATATGGAAGAAACAGCAGTCAGCACAGGGAAATATCTGCTTCTAAATCCAAAACGCAGCTATCTAACAGAACGGTTGTCAATGTGTGCACTCAACTTCCAGAGTTAAACCCGTGTGTGGATTCAGCAGTCTGCAAACACTTTCTCTGCAGAGTCCCAAAACAGGCGTTTTCAGCCCATTACCGGCATATGGAAGAAACAGCAGTCAGCACAGGGAAATATCTGCTTCTAAATCCAAAACGCAGCTATCTAACAGAACGGTTGTCAATGTGTGCACTCAACTTCCAGAGTTAAACCCGTGTGTGGATTCAGCAGTCTGCAAACTTCTTCTCTGCAGAGTCCCAAAACAGGCGTTTTCAGCCCATTACCGGCATATGGAAGAAACAGCAGTAAGCCCAGGGAAATATTTGCTTCTAAATCCAAAACGCAGCTATCTAACAGAACGGTTGTCAATGTGTGCACTCAACTTCCAGAGTTAAACCCGTGTGTGGATTCAGCAGTCTGCAAACACTTTCTCTGCAGAGTCCCAAAACAGGCGTTTTCAGCCCATTACCGGCATATGGAAGAAACAGCAGTAAGCACAGGGAAATACCTGCTTCTAAATCCAAAACGCAGCTATCTAACAGAACGGTTGTCAATGTGTACACTCAACTTCCAGAGTTAAACCCGTGTGTGGATTCAGCAGTCTGCAAACACTTTCTATGCAGAGTCCCCAAACAGGCGTTTTCAGCACATTACCGGCATATGGAAGAAACAGCAGTAAGTACAGGGAAATATCTGCTTCTAAATCCAAAACGCAGCTATCTGACAGAACGGTTGTCAATGTGTGCACTCAACTTCCAGAGTTAAACCCGTGTGTGGATTCAGCAGTCTGCAAACACTTTCTCTGCAGAGTCCCAAAACAGGCGTTTTCAGCCCATTACCGGCATATGGAAGAAACAGCAGTAAGCACAGGGAAATATCTGCTTCTAAATCCAAAACGCAGCTATCTAACAGAACGGTTGTCAATGTGTGCACTCATGTTCCAGAGTTAAACCCGTGTGTGGATTCAGCAGTCTGCAAACACTTTCTCTGCAGAGTCCCAAAACAGGCGTTTTCAGCCCATTACCGGCATATGGAAGAAACAGCAGTAAGCACAGGGAAATATCTGCTTCTAAATCCAAAACGCAGCTATCTAACAGAACGGTTGTCAATGTGTGCACTAATGTTCCAGAGTTAAACCCGTGTGTGGATTCAGCAGTCTGCAAACACTTTCTCTGCAGAGTCCCAAAACAGGCGTTTTCAGCCCATTACCGGCATATGGAAGAAATAGCAGTAAGCACAGGGAAATATCTGCTTCTAAATCCAAAACGCAGCTATCTAACAGAACGGTTGTCAATGTGTGCACCCAACTTCCAGAGTTAAACCCGTGTGTGGATTCAGCAGTCTGCAAACACTTTCTCTGCAGAGTCCCAAAACAGGCGTTTTCAGCCCATTACCGGCATATGGAAGAAACAGCAGTAAGCACAGGGAAATATCTGCTTCTAAATCCAAAACGCAGCTATCTAACAGAACGGTTGTCAATGTGTGCACTCAACTTCCAGAGTTAAACCCGTGTGTGGATTCAGCAGTCTGCAAACACTTTCTCTGCAGAGTCCCAAAACAGGCGTTTTCAGCCCATTACCGGCATATGGAAGAAACAGCAGTAAGCACAGGGAAATATCTGCTTCTAAATCCAAAACGCAGCTATCTAACAGAACGGTTGTCAATGTGTGCACTCAACTTCCAGAGTTAAACCCGTGTGTGGATTCAGCAGTCTGCAAACATCTTCTCTGCAGAGTCCCAAACCAGGCGTTTTCAGCCCATTACCGGCATATGGAAGAAACAGCAGTAAGCCCAGGGAAATATTTGCTTCTAAATCCAAAGCGCAGCTATCTAACAGAACGGTTGTCAATGTGTGCACTCAACTTCCAGAGTTAAACCCGTGTGTGGATTCAGCAGTCTGCAAACACTTTCTCTGCAGAGTCCCAAAACAGGCGTTTTCAGCCCATTACCGGCATATGGAAGAAACAGCAGTCAGCACAGGGAAATATCTGCTTCTAAATCCAAAACGCAGCTATCTAACAGAACGGTTGTCAACGTGTGCACTCAACTTCCAGAGTTAAACCCGTGTGTGGATTCAGCAGTCTGCAAACACTTTCTCTACAGAGTCCCAAAACAGGCGTTTTCAGCCCATTACCGGCATAGGGAAGAAACAGCAGTCAGCACAGGGAAATATCTGCTTCTAAATCCAAAACGCAGCTATCTAACAGAACGGTTGTCAATGTGTGCACTCAACTTCCAGAGTTAAACCCGTGTGTGGATTCAGCAGTCTGCAAACACTTTCTCTGCAGTGTCCCAAAACAGGCGTTTTCAGCCCATTACCGGCATATGGAAGAAACAGCAGTAAGCACAGGGAATTATCTGCTTCTAAATCCAAAACAAAGCTATCTAACAGAACGGTTGTCAATGTGTGCACTCAACTTCCAGAGTTAAACCCGTGTGTGGATTCAGCAGTCTGCAAACACTTTCTCTACAGAGTCCCAAAACAGGCGTTTAAAGCCCATTACCGGCATATGGAAGAAACAGCAGTAAGCCCAGGGAAATATTTGCTTCTAAATCCAAAACGCAGCTATCTAACAGAACGGTTGTCAATGTGTGCACTCAACTTCCAGAGTTAAACCCGTGTGTGGATTCAGCAGTCTGCAAACGCTTTCTCTGCAGAGTCCCAAAACAGGCGTTTTCAGCCCATTACCGGCATATGGAAGAAACAGCAGTAAGCACAGGGAATTATCTGCTTCTAAATCCAAAACGCAGCTATCTAACAGAACGATTGTCAATGTGTGCACTCAACTTCCAGAGTTAAACCCGTGTGTGGATTCAGCAGTCTGCAAACACTTTCTCTACAGAGTCCCAAAACAGGCGTTTTCAGCCCATTACCGGCATATGGAAGAAACAGCAGTCAGCACAGGGAAATATCTGCTTCTAAATCCAAAACGCAGCTATCTAACAGAACGGTTGTCAATGTGTGCACTCAACTTCCAGAGTTAAACCCGTGTGTGGATTCAGCAGTCCGCAAACACTTTCTCTGTAGAGTCCCAAAACAGGCGTTTTCAGCCCATTACCGGCATATGGAAGAAACAGCAGTCAGCACAGGGAAATATCTGCTTCTAAATCCAAAACGCAGCTATCTAACAGAACGGTTGTCAATGTGTGCACTCAACTTCCAGAGTTAAACCCGTGTGTGGATTCAGCAGTCTGCAAACACTTTCTCTGCAGAGTCCCAAAACAGGCGTTTTCAGCCCATTACCGGCATATGGAAGAAACAGAAGTAAGCACAGGGAAATATCTGCTTCTAAATCCAAAACGCAGCTATCTGACAGAACGGTTGTCAATGTGTGCACTCAACTTCCAGAGTTAAACCCGTGTGTGGATTAAGCAGTCTGCACACACTTTCTCTGCAGAGTCCCAAAACAGGCGTTTTCAGCCCTTTACCGGCATATGGAAGATACAGCAGTAAGCACAGGGAAATATCTGCTTCTAAATCCAAAACGCAGCTATCTAACAGAACGGTTGTCAATGTGTGCACTCAACTTCCAGAGTTAAACCCGTGTGTGGATTAAGCAGTCTGCACACACTTTCTCTGCAGAGTCCCAAAACAGGCGTTTTCAGCCCTTTACCGGCATATGGAAGATACAGCAGTAAGCACAGGGAAATATCTGCTTCTAAATCCAAAACGCAGCTATCTAACAGAACGGTTGTCAATGTGTGCACTCAACTTCCAGATTTAAACCCGTGTGTGGATTCAGCAGTCTGCAAACACTTTCTCTGCAGAGTCCCAAAACAGGTGATTTCAGCCCATTACCGGCATATGGAAGAAACAGCAGTAAGCACAGTGAAATATCTGCTTCTAAATCCAAAACGCAGCTATCTAACAGAACGGTTGTCAATGTGTGCCCTCAACTTCCAGAGTTAAACCCGTGTGTGGATTCAGCAGTCTGCAAACTTCTTCTCTGCAGAGTCCCAAAACAGGCGTTTTCAGCCCATTACCGGCATATGGAAGAAACAGCAGTAAGCCCAGGGAAATATTTGCTTCTAAATCCAAAACGCAGCTATCTGGCAGAACGGTTGTCAATGTGTGCACTCAACTTCCAGAGTTAAACCCGTGTGTGGATTCAGCAGTCTGCAAACACTTTCTCTGCAGAGTCCCAAAACAGGCGTTTTCAGCCCATTACCGGCATATGGAAGAAACAGCAGTAAGCCCAGGGAAATATCTGCTTCTAAATCCAAAACGCAGCTATCTAACAGAACGGTTGTCAATGTGTGCACTCAACTTCCAGAGTTAAACCCGTGTGTGGATTCAGCAGTCTGCAAACACTTTCTCTGCAGAGTCCCAAAACAGGCGTTTTCAGCCCATTACCGGCATATGGAAGAAACAGTAGTAAGCACAGGGAAATATCTGCTTCTAAATCCAAAACGCAGCTATCTGACAGAACGGTTGTCAATGTGTGCACTCAACTTCCAGAGTTAAACCCGTGTGTGGATTAAGCAGTCTGCACACACTTTCTCTGCAGAGTCCCAAAACAGGCGTTTTCAGCCCTTTACCGGCATATGGAAGATACAGCAGTAAGCACAGGGAAATATCTGCTTCTAAATCCAAAACGCAGCTATCTAACAGAACGGTTGTCAATGTGTGCACTCAACTTCCAGAGTTAAACCCGTGTGTGGATTCAGCAGTCTGCAAACACTTTCTCTGCAGAGTCCCCAAACAGGCGTTTTCAGCCCATTACCGGCATATGGAAGAAACAGCAGTAAGCACATGGAAATATCTGCTTCTAAATCCAAAACGCAGCTATCTAACAGAACGGTTGTCAATGTGTGCACTCAACTTCCAGAGTTAAACCCGTGTGTGGATTCAGCAGTCTGCAAACACTTTCTATACAGAGTCCCCAAACAGGCGTTTTCAGCCCATTACCGGCATATGGAAGAAACAGCAGTAAGCACAGGGAAATATCTTCTTCGAAACCCAAATCGCAGCTATCTAACTGAACGGTTGTCAATGTGTGCACTCAACTTCCAGAGTTAAACCCGTGTGTGGATTCAGCAGTCTGCAAACACTTTCTCTGCAGAGTCCCAAAACAGGCGTTTTCAGCCCATTACCGGCATATGGAAGAAACAGCAGTAAGCCCAGGGAAATATCTGCTTCTAAATCCAAAACGCAGCTATCTAACAGAACGGTTCTCAATGTGTGCACTCAACTTCCAGAGTTAAACCCGTGTGTGGATTCAGCAGTCTGCAAACACTTTCTCTGCAGAGTCCCAAAGCAGGCGTTTTCAGCCCATTACCGGCATATGGAAGAAACCACAGTAAGCCCAGGGAAATATCTGCTTCTAAATCCAAAACGCAGCTATCTAGCAGAACGGTTGTCAATGTGTGCACTCAACTTCCAGAGTTAAACCCGTGTGTGGATTCAGCAGTCTGCAAACACTTTCTCTGCAGAGTCCCAAAACAGGCGTTTTCAGCCCATTACCGGCATATGGAAGAAACAGCAGTCAGCACAGGAAAATATCTGCTTCTAAATCCAAAGCGCAGCTATCTAACAGAACGGTTGTCAATGTGTGCACTCAACTTCCAGAGTTAAACCCGTGTGTGGATTCAGCAGTCTGCAAACACTTTCTCTGCAGAGTCCCAAAACAGGCGTTTTCAGCCCATTACCGGCATATGGAAGAAACAGCAGTCAGCACAGGGAAATATCTGCTTCTAAATCCAAAACGCAGCTATCTAACAGAACGGTTGTCAATGTGTGCACTCAACTTCCAGAGTTAAACCCGTGTGTGGATTCAGCAGTCTGCAAACACTTTCTATGCAGAGTCCCCAAACAGGCGTTTTCAGCCCATTACCGGCATATGGAAGAAACAGCAGTAAGCACAGGGAAATATCTGCTTCTAAATCCAAAACGCAGCTATCTAACAGAACGGTTGTCAATGTGTGCACTCAACTTCCAGAGTTAAACCCGTGTGTGGATTCAGCAGTCTGCAAACACTTTCTGTGCAGAGCCCCAAAACAGGCGTTTTCAGCCCATTACCGGCATATGGAAGAAACAGCAGTAAGCACAGGGAAATATCTGCTTCTAAATCCAAAACGCAGCTATCTAACAGAACGGTTGTCAATGTGGGCACTCAACTTCCAGAGTTAAACCCGTGTGTGGATTCAGCAGTCTGCAAACACTTTCTCTGCAGAGTCCCAAAACAGGCGTTTTCAGCCCATTACCGGCATATGGAAGAAACAGCAGTCAGCACAGGGAAATATCTGCTTCTAAATCCAAAACGCAGCTATCTAACAGAACGGTTGTCAATGTGTGCACTCAACTTCCAGAGTTAAACCCGTGTGTGGATTCAGCAGTCTGCAAACACTTTCTCTGCAGAGTCCCAAAACAGGCGTTTTGAGCCCATTACCGGCATATGGAAGAAACAGCAGTAAGCACAGGGAAATATCTGCTTCGAAACCCAAAACGCAGCTATCTAACAGAACGGTTGTCAATGTGTGCACTCAACTTCCAGAGTTAAACCCGTGTGTGGATTCAGCAGTCTGCAAACACTTTCTCTGCAGAGTCCCAAAACAGGCGTTTTCAGCCCATTACCGGCATATGGAAGAAACAGCAGTCAGCACAGGGAAATATCTGCTTCTAAATCCAAAACGCAGCTATCTAACAGAACGGTTGTCAATGTGTGCACTCAACTTCCAGAGTTAAACCCGTGTGTGGATTCAGCAGTCTGCAAACACTTTCTCTGCAGAGTCCCAAAACAGGCGTTTTCAGCCCATTACCGGCATATGGAAGAAACAGCAGTCAGCACAGGGAAATATCTGCTTCTAAATCCAAAACGCAGCTATCTAACAGAACGGTTGTCAATGTGTGCACTCAACTTCCAGAGTTAAACCCGTGTGTGGATTCAGCAGTCTGCAAACTTCTTCTCTGCAGAGTCCCAAAACAGGCGTTTTCAGCCCATTACCGGCATATGGAAGAAACAGCAGTAAGCCCAGGGAAATATTTGCTTCTAAATCCAAAACGCAGCTATCTAACAGAACGGTTGTCAATGTGTGCACTCAACTTCCAGAGTTAAACCCGTGTGTGGATTCAGCAGTCTGCAAACACTTTCTCTGCAGAGTCCCAAAACAGGCGTTTTCAGCCCATTACCGGCATATGGAAGAAACAGCAGTAAGCACAGGGAAATACCTGCTTCTAAATCCAAAACGCAGCTATCTAACAGAACGGTTGTCAATGTGTACACTCAACTTCCAGAGTTAAACCCGTGTGTGGATTCAGCAGTCTGCAAACACTTTCTATGCAGAGTCCCCAAACAGGCGTTTTCAGCACATTACCGGCATATGGAAGAAACAGCAGTAAGTACAGGGAAATATCTGCTTCTAAATCCAAAACGCAGCTATCTGACAGAACGGTTGTCAATGTGTGCACTCAACTTCCAGAGTTAAACCCGTGTGTGGATTCAGCAGTCTGCAAACACTTTCTCTGCAGAGTCCCAAAACAGGCGTTTTCAGCCCATTACCGGCATATGGAAGAAACAGCAGTAAGCACAGGGAAATATCTGCTTCTAAATCCAAAACGCAGCTATCTAACAGAACGGTTGTCAATGTGTGCACTCATGTTCCAGAGTTAAACCCGTGTGTGGATTCAGCAGTCTGCAAACACTTTCTCTGCAGAGTCCCAAAACAGGCGTTTTCAGCCCATTACCGGCATATGGAAGAAACAGCAGTAAGCACAGGGAAATATCTGCTTCTAAATCCAAAACGCAGCTATCTAACAGAACGGTTGTCAATGTGTGCACTAATGTTCCAGAGTTAAACCCGTGTGTGGATTCAGCAGTCTGCAAACACTTTCTCTGCAGAGTCCCAAAACAGGCGTTTTCAGCCCATTACCGGCATATGGAAGAAATAGCAGTAAGCACAGGGAAATATCTGCTTCTAAATCCAAAACGCAGCTATCTAACAGAACGGTTGTCAATGTGTGCACCCAACTTCCAGAGTTAAACCCGTGTGTGGATTCAGCAGTCTGCAAACACTTTCTCTGCAGAGTCCCAAAACAGGCGTTTTCAGCCCATTACCGGCATATGGAAGAAACAGCAGTAAGCACAGGGAAATATCTGCTTCTAAATCCAAAACGCAGCTATCTAACAGAACGGTTGTCAATGTGTGCACTCAACTTCCAGAGTTAAACCCGTGTGTGGATTCAGCAGTCTGCAAACACTTTCTCTGCAGAGTCCCAAAACAGGCGTTTTCAGCCCATTACCGGCATATGGAAGAAACAGCAGTAAGCACAGGGAAATATCTGCTTCTAAATCCAAAACGCAGCTATCTAACAGAACGGTTGTCAATGTGTGCACTCAACTTCCAGAGTTAAACCCGTGTGTGGATTCAGCAGTCTGCAAACATCTTCTCTGCAGAGTCCCAAACCAGGCGTTTTCAGCCCATTACCGGCATATGGAAGAAACAGCAGTAAGCCCAGGGAAATATTTGCTTCTAAATCCAAAGCGCAGCTATCTAACAGAACGGTTGTCAATGTGTGCACTCAACTTCCAGAGTTAAACCCGTGTGTGGATTCAGCAGTCTGCAAACACTTTCTCTGCAGAGTCCCAAAACAGGCGTTTTCAGCCCATTACCGGCATATGGAAGAAACAGCAGTCAGCACAGGGAAATATCTGCTTCTAAATCCAAAACGCAGCTATCTAACAGAACGGTTGTCAACGTGTGCACTCAACTTCCAGAGTTAAACCCGTGTGTGGATTCAGCAGTCTGCAAACACTTTCTCTACAGAGTCCCAAAACAGGCGTTTTCAGCCCATTACCGGCATAGGGAAGAAACAGCAGTCAGCACAGGGAAATATCTGCTTCTAAATCCAAAACGCAGCTATCTAACAGAACGGTTGTCAATGTGTGCACTCAACTTCCAGAGTTAAACCCGTGTGTGGATTCAGCAGTCTGCAAACACTTTCTCTGCAGTGTCCCAAAACAGGCGTTTTCAGCCCATTACCGGCATATGGAAGAAACAGCAGTAAGCACAGGGAATTATCTGCTTCTAAATCCAAAACAAAGCTATCTAACAGAACGGTTGTCAATGTGTGCACTCAACTTCCAGAGTTAAACCCGTGTGTGGATTCAGCAGTCTGCAAACACTTTCTCTACAGAGTCCCAAAACAGGCGTTTAAAGCCCATTACCGGCATATGGAAGAAACAGCAGTAAGCCCAGGGAAATATTTGCTTCTAAATCCAAAACGCAGCTATCTAACAGAACGGTTGTCAATGTGTGCACTCAACTTCCAGAGTTAAACCCGTGTGTGGATTCAGCAGTCTGCAAACGCTTTCTCTGCAGAGTCCCAAAACAGGCGTTTTCAGCCCATTACCGGCATATGGAAGAAACAGCAGTAAGCACAGGGAATTATCTGCTTCTAAATCCAAAACGCAGCTATCTAACAGAACGATTGTCAATGTGTGCACTCAACTTCCAGAGTTAAACCCGTGTGTGGATTCAGCAGTCTGCAAACACTTTCTCTACAGAGTCCCAAAACAGGCGTTTTCAGCCCATTACCGGCATATGGAAGAAACAGCAGTCAGCACAGGGAAATATCTGCTTCTAAATCCAAAACGCAGCTATCTAACAGAACGGTTGTCAATGTGTGCACTCAACTTCCAGAGTTAAACCCGTGTGTGGATTCAGCAGTCCGCAAACACTTTCTCTGTAGAGTCCCAAAACAGGCGTTTTCAGCCCATTACCGGCATATGGAAGAAACAGCAGTCAGCACAGGGAAATATCTGCTTCTAAATCCAAAACGCAGCTATCTAACAGAACGGTTGTCAATGTGTGCACTCAACTTCCAGAGTTAAACCCGTGTGTGGATTCAGCAGTCTGCAAACACTTTCTCTGCAGAGTCCCAAAACAGGCGTTTTCAGTCCATTACCGGCATATGGAAGAAACAGCAGTAAGCACAGGGAAATATCTGCTTCTAAATCCAAAACGCAGCTATCTAACAGAACGGTTGTCAATGTGTGCACTCAACTTCCAGAGTTAAACCCGTGTGTGGATTCAGCAGTCTGCAAACACTTTCTCTGCAGAGTCCCCAAACTGGCGTTTTCAGCCCATTACCGGCATATGGAAGAAACAGCAGTCAGCACAGGGAAATATCTGCTTCTAAATCCAAAACGCAGCTATCTAACAGAACGGTTGTCAGTGTGTTCACTCAACTTCCAGAGTTAAACCCGTGTGTGGATTCAGCAGTCTGCAAACACTTTCTCTGCAGAGTCCCAAAACAGGCGTTTTCAGCCCATTACCGGCATATGGAAGAAACAGCAGTCAGCACAGGGAAATATCTGCTTCTAAATCCAAAACGCAGCTATCTAACAGAACGGTTGTCAATGTGTGCACTCAACTTCCAGAGTTAAACCCGTGTGTGGTTTCAGCATTCTGCAAACACTTTCTCTGCAGAGTCCCAAAACAGGCGTTTTCAGCCCATTACCGGCATATGGAAGAAACAGCAGTAAGCACAGGGAAATATCTGCTTCTAAATCCAAAACGCAGCTATCTAACAGAACGGTTGTCAATGTGTGCACTCAACTTCTAGAGTTAAACCCGTGTGTGGATTCAGCAGTCTGCAAACACTTTCTCTGCAGAGTCCCAAAACAGGCGTTTTCAGCCCATTACCGGCATTTGGAAGAAACAGCAGTAAGCACAGGGAAATATCTGCTTCTAAATCCAAAACGCAGCTATCTAACAGAACGGTTGTCAATGTGTGCACTCAACTTCCAGAGTTAAACCCGTGTGTGGATTCAGCAGTCTGCAAACACTTTCTCTGCAGAGCCCCAAACCAGGCGTTTTCAGCCCACTACCGGCATATGGAAGAAACAGCAGTAAGCCCAGGGAACTATCTGCTTCTAAATCCAAAACGCAGCAATCTAACAGAACGGTTGTCAATGTGTGCACTCAACTTCCAGAGTTTAACCCGTGTGTGGATTCGGCAGTCTGCAAACACTTTCTCTGCACAGTCCCAAAAAAGGCTTTTTCAGCCTATTACCGGCATATGGAAGAAACAGCAGCAAGCACAGGTAAATATCTGCTTCTAAATCCAAAACGCAGCTATCTAACAGAACGGTTTTCAATGTGTGCACTCAACTTCCAGAGTTAAACCAGTGTGTGGATTCAGCTGTCTGCAAACATCTTCTCTGCAGAGTCCCAAACCAGGCGTTTTCAGCCCATTACCGGCATATTGAAGAAACAGCAGTAAGCACAGGGAAATATCTGCTTCTAAATCCAAAACGAACCTATCTAACAGAACGGCTGTCAATGTGTGCACTCAACTTCCATAGTTAAACCCGTGTGTGGATTCAGCAGTCTGCAAACACTTTCTCTGCAGAGTCCCCAAACAGGCGTTTTCAGCCCGTTACCGGCATATGGAAGAAACAGCTGTATGCACAGGGAAATATCTGCTTCTAAATCCAAAACGCAGCTATCTAACAGAACGGTTGACAGTGTGTTCACTCAACTTCCAGAGTTAAACCCGTGTGTGGATTCAGCAGTCTGCAAACACTTTCTCTGCAAAGTCCCAAAACAGGCGTTTTCAGCCCATTACCGGCATATGGAAGAAACAGCAGTCAGCACAGGGAAATATCTGCTTCTAAATCCAAAACGCAGCTATCTAACAGAACGGTTGTCAATGTGTGCACTCAACTTCCAGAGTTAAACCCGTGTGTGGATTCAGCAGTCTGCAAACACTTTCTCTGCAGAGTCCCAAAACAGGCGTTTTCAGCCCATTACCGGCATATGGAAGAAACAGCAGTAAGCACAGGGAAATATCTGCTTCTAAATCCAAAACGCAGCTATCTAACAGAACGGTTGTCAATGTGTGCACTCAACTTCCAGAGTTAAACCCGTGTGTGGATTCAGCAGTCTGCAAACACTTTCTCTGCAGAGTCCCAAACCAGGCGTTTTCAGCCCATTACCGGCATATGGAAGAAACAGCAGTAAGCACAGGGAAATATCTGCTTCTAAATCCAAAACGCAGCTATCTAACAGAACGGTTGTCAATGTGTGCACTCAACTTCCAGAGTTAAACCCGTGTGTGGATTCAGCAGTCTGCAAACACTTTCTCTGCAGAGTCCCAAAACAGGCGTTTTCAGCCCATTACCGGCATATGGAAGAAACAGCAGTAAGCACAGGGAAATATCTGCTTCTAAATCCAAAACTCAGCTATCTAACAGAACGGTTGTCAATGTGTGCACTCAACTTCCAGAGTTAAACCGGTGTGTGGATTCAGCTGTCTGCAAACATCTTCTCTGCAGAGTCCCAAACCAGGCGTTTTCAGCAAATTACCGGCGTATTGAAGAAACAGCAGTAAGCACAGGGAAATATCTGCTTCTAAATCCAAAATGAACCTTTCTAACAGAACGGCTGTCAATGTGTGCACTCAACTTCCATAGTTAAACCCGGGTGTGGATTCAGCAGTCTGCAAACACTTTCTCTGCAGAGTCCCAAAACAGGCGTTTTCAGCCCATTACCGGCATATTGAAGAAACAGCAGTCAGCACAGGGAAATATCTGCTTCTAAATCCAAAACGCAGCTATCTAACAGAACGGCTGTCAATGTGTGCACTCAACTTCCAGAGTTAAACCCGTGTGTGGATTCAGCAGTCTGCAAACACTTTCTCTGCAGAGTCCCAAACCAGGCGTTTTCAGCCAATTGCCGGCATATGGAAGAAACAGCAGTCAGCACAGGGAAATATCTGCTTCTAAATCCAAAACGCAGCTATCTAACAGAACGGTTGTCAATGTGTGCACTCAACTTCCAGAGTTAAACCCGTGTGTGGATTCAGCAGTCTGCAAACACTTTCTCTGCAGAGTCCCAAACCAGGCGTTTTCAGCCCATTACCGGCATATGGAAGAAACCGCAGTAAGCCCAGGGAAATATCTGCTTCTAAATCCAAAACGCAGCTATCTAGCAGAACGGTTGTCAATGTGTGCACTCAACTTCCAGAGTTAAACCCGTGTGTGGATTCAGCAGTCTGCAAACACTTTCTCTGCAGAGTCCCAAAACAGGCGTTTTCAGCCCATTACCGGCATATGGAAGAAACAGCAGTCAGCACAGGGAAATATCTGCTTCTAAATCCAAAACGCAGCTATCTAACAGAATGGTTGTCAATGTGTGCACTCAACTTCCAGAGTTAAACCCGTGTGTGGATTCAGCAGTCTGCAAACATCTTCTCTGCAGAGTCCCAAAACAGGCGTTTTCAGCCCATTACCGGCATATGGAAGAAACAGCAGTAAGCACAGGGAAATATCTGCTTCTAAATCCAAAACGCAGCTATCTAACAGAACGGTTGTCAATGTGTGCACTCAACTTCCAGAGTTAAACCCGTGTGTGGATTCAGCAGTCTGCAAACACTTTCTCTGCAGAGTCCCAAAACAGGCGTTTTCAGCCCATTACCGGCATATGGAAGAAACAGCAGTAAGCACAGGGAAATATCTGCTTCTAAATCCAAAACGCAGCTATCTAACAGAACGGTTGTCAATGTATGCACTCAACTTCCAGAGTTAAACCCGTGTGTGGATTCAGCAGTCTGCAAACACTTTCTATGCAGAGTCCCCAAACGGGCGTTTTCAGCCCATTACCCGCATATGGAAGAAACAGTAGTAAGCACAGGGAAATATCTGCTTCTAAATCCAAAACGCAGCTATCTGACAGAACGGTTGTCAATGTGTGCACTCAACTTCCAGAGTTAATCCCGTGTGTGGATTCAGCAGTCTGCAAACACTTTCTCTGCAGAGTCCCAAAACAGGCGTTTTCAGCCCATTACCGGCATATGGAAGAAACAGCAGTAAGCACAGGGAAATATCTGCTTCTAAATCCAAAACGCAGCTATCTAACAGAACGGTTGTCAATGTGTGCACTCATGTTCCAGAGTTAAACCCGTGTGTGGATTCAGCAGTCTGCAAACACTTTCTCTGCAGAGTCCCAAAACAGGCGTTTTCAGCCCATTACCGGCATATGGAAGAAATAGCAGTAAGCACAGGGAAATATCTGCTTCTAAATCCAAAACGCAGCTATCTAACAGAACGGTTGTCAATGTGTGCACTCAACTTCCAGAGTTAAACCCGTGTGTGGATTCAGCAGTCTGCAAACACTTTCTCTGCAGAGTCCCAAAACAGGCGTTTTCAGCCCATTACCGGCATATGGAAGAAACAGCAGTAAGCACAGGGAAATATCTGCTTCTAAATCCAAAACGCAGCTATCTAACAGAACGGTTGTCAATGTGTGCACTCAACTTCCAGAGTTAAACCCGTGTGTGGATTCAGCAGTCTGCAAACACTTTCTCTGCAGAGTCCCTAAACAGGCGTTTTCAGCCCATTACCGGCATATGGAAGAAACAGCAGTAAGCACAGGGAAATATCTGCTTCTAAATCCAAAACACAGCTATCTAACAGAACGGTTGTCAATGTGTGCACTCAACTTCCAGAGTTAAATCCGTGTGTGGATTCAGCAGTCTGCAAACATCTTCTCTGCAGAGTCCCAAACCAGGCGTTTTCAGCCCATTACCGGCATATGGAAGAAACAGCAGTAAGCCCAGGGAAATATTTGCTTCTAAATCCAAAACGCAGCTATCTAACAGAACGGTTGTCAATGTGTGCACTCAACTTCCAGAGTTAAACCCGTGTGTGGATTCAGCAGTCTGCAAACACTTTCTCTGCAGAGTCCCAAACAGGCGTATTCAGCCCATTACCGGCATAGGGAAGAAACAGCAGTAAGCACAGGGAAATATCTGCTTCTAAATACAAAACGCAGCTATCTAACAGAACGGTTGTCAATGTGTGCACTCAACTTCCAGAGTTAAACCCGTGTGTGGATTCAGCAGTCTGCAAACACTTTCTCTACAGAGTCCCAAAACAGGCGTTTTCAGCCCAATACCGGCATATGGAAGAAACAGCAGTCAGCACAGGGAAATATCTGCTTCTAAATCCAAAACGCACCTATCTAACAGAACGGTTGTCAATGTGTGCACTCAACTTCCAGAGTTAAACCTGTGTGTGGATTCAGCAGTCTGCAAACACTTTCTCTGCAGAGTCCCAAAACAGGCGTTTTCAGCCCATTACCGGCATATGGAAGAAACAGCAGTAAGCACAGGGAATTATCTGCTTCTAAATCCAAAACGCAGCTATCTAACAGAACGGTTGTCAATGTGTGCACTCAACTTCCAGAGTTAAACCCGTGTGTGGATTCAGCAGTCTGCAAACACTTTCTCTACAGAGTCCCAAAACAGGCGTTTTCAGCCCATTACCGGCATATGGAAGAAACAGCAGTAAGCCCAGGGAAATATTTGCTTCTAAATCCAAAACGCAGCTATCTAACAGAACGGTTGTCAATGTGTGCACTCAACTTGCAGAGTTAAACCCGTGTGTGGATTCAGCAGTCTGCAAACGCTTTCTCTGCAGAGTCCCAAAACAGGCGTTTTCAGCCCATTACCGGCATATGGAAGAAACAGCAGTAAGCACAGGGAATTATCTGCTTCTAAATCCAAAACGCAGCTATCTAACAGAACGGTTGTCAATGTGTGCACTCAACTTCCAGAGTTAAACCCGTGTGTGGATTCAGCAGTCTGCAAACACTTTCTCTACAGAGTCCCAAAACAGGCGTTTTCAGCCCATTACCGGCATATGGAAGAAACAGCAGTCAGCACAGGGAAATATCTGCTTCTAAATCCAAAACGCAGCTATCTAACAGAACGGTTGTCAATGTGTGCACTCAACTTCCAGAGTTAAACCCGTGTGTGGATTCAGCAGTCTGCAAACACTTTCTCTGCAGAGTCCCAAAACAGGCGTTTTCAGCCCATTACCGGCATATGGAAGAAACAGCAGTCAGCACAGGGAAATATCTGCTTCTAAATCCAAAACGCAGCTATCTAACAGAACGGTTGTCAATGTGTGCACTCAACTTCCAGAGTTAAACCCGTGTGTGGATTCACCAGTCTGCAAACACTTTCTCTGCAGAGTCCCAAAACAGGCGTTTTCAGTCCATTACCGGCATATGGAAGAAACAGCAGTAAGCACAGGGAAATATCTGCTTCTAAATCCAAAACGCAGCTATCTAACAGAACGGTTGTCAATGTGTGCACTCAACTTCCAGAGTTAAACCCGTGTGTGGATTCAGCAGTCTGCAAACACTTTCTCTGCAGAGTCCCCAAACAGGCGTTTTCAGCCCGTTACCGGCATATGGAAGAAACAGCTGTATGCACAGGGAAATATCTGCTTCTAAATCCAAAACGCAGCTATCTAACAGAACGGTTGTCAGTGTGTTCACTCAACTTCCAGAGTTAAACCCGTGTGTGGATTCAGCAGTCTGCAAACACTTTCTCTGCAGAGTCCCAAAACAGGCGTTTTCAGCCCATTACCGGCATATGGAAGAAACAGCAGTCAGCACAGGGAAATATCTGCTTCTAAATCCAAAACGCAGCTATCTAACAGAACGGTTGTCAATGTGTGCACTCAACTTCCAGAGTTAAACCCGTGTGTGGATTCAGCAGT
Source organism: Aotus nancymaae (assembly GCF_030222135.1). NCBI lineage: Eukaryota > Metazoa > Chordata > Mammalia > Primates > Aotidae > Aotus > Aotus nancymaae. The sequence goes on from NW_026989175.1 coordinate 66,707, forward strand.
CTGCAAACACTTTCTCTGCAGAGTCCCAAAACAGGCGTTTTCAGCCCATTACCGGCATATGGAAGAAACAGCAGTCAGCACAGGGAAATATCTGCTTCTAAATCCAAAACGCAGCTATCTAACAGAACGGTTGTCAATGTGTGCACTCAACTTCCAGAGTTAAACCCGTGTGTGGATTCAGCAGTCTGCAAACACTTTCTCTGCAGAGCCCCAAACCAGGCGTTTTCAGCCCACTACCGGCATATGGAAGAAACAGCAGTAAGCCCAGGGAACTATCTGCTTCTAAATCCAAAACGCAGCAATCTAACAGAACGGTTGTCAATGTGTGCACTCAACTTCCAGAGTTAAACCCGTGTGTGGATTCGGCAGTCTGCAAACACTTTCTCTGCAGAGTCCCAAAACAGGCTTTTTCAGCCTATTACAGGCATACGGAAGAAACAGCAGCAAGCACAGGTAAATATCTGCTTCTAAATCCAAAACGCAGCTATCTAACAGAACGGTTTTCAATGTGTGCACTCAACTTCCAGAGTTAAACCGGTGTGTGGATTCAGCTGTCTACAAACATCTTCTCTGCAGAGTCCCAAACCAGGCGTTTTCAGCCCATTACCGGCATATGCAAGAAACAGCAGTAAGCACAGGGAAATATCTGCTTCTAAATCCAAAACGAACCTATCTAACAGAACGGTTGTCAATGTGTGCACTCAACTTCCATAGTTAAACCCGTGTGTGGATTCAGCAGTCTGCAAACACTTTCTCTGCAGAGTCCCAAAACAGGCGTTTTCAGCCCATTAACGGCATATGGAAGAAACAGCAGTAAGCCCAGGGAAATATCTGCTTCTAAATCCAAAACGCAGCTATCTAACAGAACGGTTGTCAATGTGTGCACTCAACTTCCAGAGTTAAACCCGTGTGTGGATTCAGCAGTCTGCAAACAGTTTCTCTGCAGAGTCCCAAAACAGGCGTTTTCAGCCCATTACCGGCATTTGGAAGAAACAGCAGTAAGCACAGGGAATTATCTGCTTCTAAATCCAAAACGCAGCTATCTAACAGAACGGTTGTCAATGTGTGCACTCAACTTCCAGAGTTAAACCCGTGTGTGGATTCAGCAGTCTGCAAACACTTTCTCTACAGAGTCCCAAAACAGGCGTTTTCTGCCCATTACCGGCATAGGGAAGAAACAGCAGTCAGCACAGGGTAATATCTGCTTCTAAATCCAAAACGCAGCTATCTAACAGAACGGTTGTCAATGTGTGCACTCAACTTCCAGAGTTAAACCCGTGTGTGGATTCAGCAGTCTGCAAACACTTTCTTTGCAGAGTCCAAAAACAGGCGTTTTCAGCCCATTACCGGCATATGGAAGAAACAGCAGTCAGCACAGGGAAATATCTGCTTCTAAATCCAAAACGCAGCTATCTAACAGAACGGTTGTCAATGTGTGCACTCAACTTCCAGAGTTAAACCCGTGTGTGGATTCAGCAGTCTCTAAACACTTTCTCTGCAGAGTCCCAAAACAGGCGTTTACAGCCCATTACCGGCATATGGAAGAAACAGCAGTAAGCACAGGGAAATATCTGCTTCTAAATCCAAAACGCAGCTATCTAACAGAACGGTTGTCAATGTGTGCACTCAACTTCCAGAGTTAAACCCGTGTGTGGATTCAGCAGTCTGCAAACACTTTCTCTGCAGAGTCCCCAAACAGGCGTTTTCAGCCCGTTACCGGCATATGGAAGAAACAGCTGTATGCACAGGGAAATATCTGCTTCTAAATCCAAAACGCAGCTATCTAACAGAACGGTTGTCAGTGTGTTCACTCAACTTCCAGAGTTAAACCCGTGTGTGGATTCAGCAGTCTGCAAACACTTTCTCTGCAAAGTCCCAAAACAGGCGTTTTCAGCCCATTACCGGCATATGGAAGAAACAGCAGTCAGCACAGGGAAATATCTGCTTCTAAATCCAAAACGCAGCTATCTAACAGAACGGTTGTCAATGTGTGCACTCAACTTCCAGAGTTAAACCCGTGTGTGGATTCAGCAGTCTGCAAACACTTTCTCTGCAGAGTCCCAAAACAGGCGTTTTCAGCCCATTACCGGCATATGGAAGAAACAGCAGTAAGCACAGGGAAATATCTGCTTCTAAATCCAAAGCGCAGCTATCTAACAAAACGGCAGTCAATGTGTGCACTCAACTTCCAGAGTTAAACCCGTGTGTGGATTCAGCAGTCTGCAAACACTTTCTCTGCAGAGTCCCAAAACAGGCGTTTTCAGTCCATTACCGGCATATGGAAGAAACAGCAGTCAGCACAGGGAAATATCTGCTTCTAAATCCAAAACACAGCTATCTAACAGAACGGTTGTCAATGTGTGCACTCAACTTCCAGAGTTAAACCCGTGTGTGGATTCAGCAGTCTGCAAACACTTTCTCTGCAGAGTCCCAAACCAGGCGTTTTCAGCCCATTACCGGCATATGGAAGAAACAGCAGTAAGCACAGGGAAATATCTGCTTCTAAATCCAAAACGCAGCTATCTAACAGAACGGTTGTCAATGTGTGCACTCAACTTCCAGAGTTAAACCGGTGTGTGGATTCAGCTGTCTGCAAACATCTTCTCTGCAGAGTCCCAAACCAGGCGTTTTCAGCCCATTACCGGCATATTGAAGAAACAGCAGTAAGCACAGGGAAATATCTGCTTCTAAATCCAAAATGAACCTATCTAACAGAACGGCTGGCAATGTGTGCACTCAACTTCCATAGTTAAACCCGGGTGTGGATTCAGCAGTCTGCAAACACTTTCTCTGCAGAGTCCCAAAACAGGCGTTTTCAGCCCATTACCGGCATATGGAAGAAACAGCAGTAAGCACAGGGAAATATCTGCTTCTAAATCCAAAACGCAGCTATCTAACACAACGGCAGTCAATGTGTGCACACAACTTCCAGAGTTAAACCCGTGTGTGGATTCAGCAGTCTGCAAACACTTTCTCTGCAGAGTCCCAAAACAGGCGTTTTCAGCCCATTACCGGCATATGGAAGAAACAGCAGTCAGCACAGGGAAATATCTGCTTCTAAATCCAAAACGCAGCTATCTAACAGAACGGCTGTTAATGTGTGCACTCAACTTCCAGATTTAAACCCGTGTGTGGATTCAGCAGTCTGCAAACACTTTCTCTGCAGAGTCCCAAACCAGGCGTTTTCAGCCAATTACCGGCATATGGAAGAAACAGCAGTCAGCACAGGGAAATATCTGCTTCTAAATCCAAAACGCAGCTATCTAACAGAACGGTTGTCAATGTGTGCACTCAACTTCCAGACTTAAACCCGTGTGTGGATTCTGCAGTCTGCAAACACTTTCTCTGCAGAGTCCCAAAACAGGCGTTTTCTGCCCATTACCGGCATATGGAAGAAACAGCAGTAACCACAGGGAAATATCTGCTTCTAAATCCAAAACGCAGCTATCTAACAGAATGGTTGTCAATGTGTGCACTCAAGTTCCAGAGTTAAACCTGTGTTTGGATTCAGCAGTCTGCAAACACTTTCTCTGCAGAGTCCCAAAACAGGCGTTTTCAGTCCATTACCGGCATATGGAAGAAACAGCAGTAAGCACAGGGAAATATCTGCTTCTAAATCCAAAACGCAGCTATCTAACAGAACGGTTGTCAATGTGTTCACTCAACTTCCAGAGTTAAACCCGTGTGTGGATTCAGCAGTCTGCAAACACTTTCTCTGCAGAGTCCCCAAACAGGCGTTTTCAGCCCGTTACCGGCATATGGAAGAAACAGCTGTATGCACAGGGAAATATCTGCTTCTAAATCCAAAACGCAGCTATCTAACAGAACGGTTGTCAGTGTGTTCACTCAACTTCCAGAGTTAAACCCGAGTGTGGATTCAGCAGTCTGCAAACACTTTCTCTGCAGAGTCCCAAAACAGGCGTTTTCAGCCCATTACCGGCATATGGAAGAAACAGCAGTCAGCACAGGGAAATATCTGCTTCTAAATCCAAAACGCAGCTATCTAACAGAACGGTTGTCAATGTGTGCACTCAACTTCCAGAGTTAAACCCGTGTGTGGATTCAGCAGTCTGCAAACACTTTCTCTGCAGAGTCCCAAAACAGGCGTTTTCAGCCCATTACCGGCATATCGAAGAAACAGCAGTAAGCACAGGGAAATATCTGCTCCTAAATCCAAAACGCAGCTATCTAACAGAACGGTTGTCAATGTGTGCACTCAACTTCCAGAGTTAAACCCGTGTGTGGATTCAGCAGTCTGCAAACACTTTCTCTGCAGAGTCCCAAAACAGGCGTTTTCAGCCCATTACCGGCATATGGAAGAAACAGCAGTAAGCACAGGGAAATATCTGCTTCTAAATCCAAAACGCAGCTATCTAACAGAACGGTTGTCAATGTGTGCACTCAACTTCCAGAGTTAAACCCGTGTGTGGATTCAGCAGTCTGCAAACACTTTCTCTGCAGAGTCCCAAACCAGGCGTTTTCAGCCCATTACCGGCATATGGAAGAAACAGCAGTAAGCACAGGGAAATATCTGCTTCTAAATCCAAAACGCAGCTATCTAACAGAACGGTTGTCAATGTGTGCACTCAACTTCCAGAGTTAAACCGGTGTGTGGATTCAGCTGTCTGCAAACATCTTCTCTGCAGAGTCCCAAACCAGGCGTTTTCAGCCCATTACCGGCATATTGAAGAAACAGCAGTAAGCACAGGGAAATATCTGCTTCTAAATCCAAAATGAACCTATCTAACAGAACGGCTGGCAATGTGTGCACTCAACTTCCATAGTTAAACCCGGGTGTGGATTCAGCAGTCTGCAAACACTTTCTCTGCAGAATCCCAAAACAGGCGTTTTCAGCCCATTAACGGCATATGGAAGAAACAGCAGTAAGCACAGGGAAATATCTGCTTCTAAATCCAAAAAGCAGCTATCTAACACAACGGCAGTCAATGTGTGCACTCAACTTCCAGAGTTAAACCCGTGTGTGGATTCAGCAGTCTGCAAACACTTTCTCTGCAGAGTCCCAAAACAGGCGTTTTCAGCCCATTACCGGCATATGGAAGAAACAGCAGTAAGCACAGGGAAATATCTGCTTCTAAATCCAAAACGCAGCTATCTAACAGAACGGTTGTCAATGTGTGCACTCAACTTCCAGAGTTAAACCCGTGTGTGGATTCAGCAGTCTGCAAACACTTTCTCTGCAGAGTCCCAAAACAGGCGTTTTCAGCCCATTACCGGCATATGGAAGAAACAGCAGTAAGCACAGGGAAATATCTGCTTCTAAATCCAAAACGCAGCTATCTAACAGAACGGTTGTCAATGTGTGCACTCAACTTCCAGAGTTAAACCCGTGTGTGGATTCAGCAGTCTGCAAACACTTTCTCTGCAGAGTCCCAAACCAGGCGTTTTCAGCCCATTACCGGCATATGGAAGAAACAGCAGTAAGCACAGGGAAATATCTGCTTCTAAATCCAAAACGCAGCTATCTAACAGAACGGTTGTCAATGTGTGCACTCAACTTCCAGAGTTAAACCGCAGTGTGGATTCAGCTGTCTGCAAACATCTTCTCTGCAGAGTCCCAAACCAGGCGTTTTCAGCCCATTACCGGCATATTGAAGAAACAGCAGTAAGCACAGGGAAATATCTGCTTCTAAATCCAAAATGAACCTATCTAACAGAACGGCTGGCAATGTGTGCACTCAACTTCCATAGTTAAACCCGGGTGTGGATTCAGCAGTCTGCAAACACTTTCTCTGCAGAGTCCCAAAACAGGCGTTTTCAGCCCATTACCGGCATATGGAAGAAACAGCAGTAAGCACAGGGAAATATCTGCTTCTAAATCCAAAACGCAGCTATCTAACACAACGGCAGTCAATGTGTGCACACAACTTCCAGAGTTAAACCCGTGTGTGGATTCAGCAGTCTGCAAACACTTTCTCTGCAGAGTCCCAAAACAGGCGTTTTCAGCCCATTACCGGCATTTGGAAGAAAGAGCAGTCAGCACAGGGAAATATCTGCTTCTAAATCCAAAACGCAGCTATCTAACAGAACGGCTGTTAATGTGTGCACTCAACTTCCAGATTTAAACCCGTGTGTGGATTCAGCAGTCTGCAAACACTTTCTCTGCAGAGTCCCAAACCAGGCGTTTTCAGCCAATTACCGGCATATGGAAGAAACAGCAGTCAGCACAGGGAAATATCTGCTTCTAAATCCAAAACGCAGCTATCTAACAGAACGGTTGTCAATGTGTGCACTCAACTTCCAGACTTAAACCCGTGTGTGGATTCTGCAGTCTGGAAACACTTTCTCTGCAGAGTCCCAAAACAGGCGTTTTCTGCCCATTACCGGCATATGGAAGAAACAGCAGTAACCACAGGGAAATATCTGCTTCTAAATCCAAAACGCAGCTATCTAACAGAATGGTTGTCAATGTGTGCACTCAAGTTCCAGAGTTAAACCTGTGTTTGGATTCAGCAGTCTGCAAACACTTTCTCTGCAGAGTCCCAAAACAGGCGTTTTCAGTCCATTACCGGCATATGGAAGAAACAGCAGTAAGCACAGGGAAATATCTGCTTCTAAATCCAAAACGCAGCTATCTAACAGAACGGTTGTCAATGTGTTCACTCAACTTCCAGAGTTAAACCCGTGTGTGGATTCAGCAGTCTGCAAACACTTTCTCTGCAGAGTCCCCAAACAGGCGTTTTCAGCCCGTTACCGGCATATGGAAGAAACAGCTGTATGCACAGGGAAATATCTGCTTCTAAATCCAAAACGCAGCTATCTAACAGAGCGGTTGTCAGTGTGTTCACTCAACTTCCAGAGTTAAACCCGTGTGTGGATTCAGCAGTCTGCAAACACTTTCTCTGCAGAGTCCCAAAACAGGCGTTTTCAGCCCATTACCGGCATATGGAAGAAACAGCAGTCAGCACAGGGAAATATCTGCTTCTAAATCCAAAACGCAGCTATCTAACAGAACGGTTGTCAATGTGTGCACTCAACTTCCAGAGTTAAACCCGTGTGTGGATTCAGCAGTCTGCAAACACTTTCTCTGCAGAGTCCCAAAACAGGCGTTTTCAGCCCATTACCGGCATATGGAAGAAACAGCAGTAAGCACAGGGAAATATCTGCTTCTAAATCCAAAACGCAGCTATCTAACAGAACGGTTGTCAATGTGTGCACTCAAGTTCCAGAGTTAAACCCGTGTGTGGATTCAGCAGTCTGCAAACACTTTCTCTGCAGAGCCCCAAACCAGGCGTTTTCAGCCCACTACCGGCATATGGAAGAAACAGCAGTAAGCCCAGGGAACTATCTGCTTCTAAATCCAAAACGCAGCAATCTAACAGAACGGTTGTCAATGTGTGCACTCAACTTCCAGAGTTAAACCCGTGTGTGGATTCGGCAGTCTGCAAACACTTTCTCTGCAGAGTCCCAAAACAGGCTTTTTCAGCCTATTACCGGCATATGGAAGAAACAGCAGCAAGCACACGTAAATATCTGCTTCTAAATCCAAAACGCAGCTATCTAACAGAACGGTTTTCAATGTGTGCACTCAACTTCCAGAGTTAAACCGGTGTGTGGATTCAGCTGTCTGCAAACATCTTCTCTGCAGAGTCCCAAACCAGGCGTTTTCAGCCCATTACCGGCATATTGAAGAAACAGCAGTAAGCACAGGGAAATATCTGCTTCTAAATCCAAAACGAACCTATCTAACAGAACGGCTGTCAATGTGTGCACTCAACTTCCATAGTTAAACCCGTGTGTGGATTCAGCAGTCTGCAAACACTTTCTCTGCAGAGTCCCAAAACAGGCGTTTTCAGCCCATTAACGGCATATGGAAGAAACAGCAGTAAGCCCAGGGAAATATTTGCTTCTAAATCCAAAACGCAGCTATCTAACAGAACGGTTGTCAATGTGTGCACTCAACTTCCAGAGTTAAACCCGTGTGTGGATTCAGCAGTCTGCAAACAGTTTCTCTGCAGAGTCCCAAAACAGGCGTTTTCAGCCCATTACCTGCATATGGAAGAAACAGCAGTAAGCACAGGGAATTATCTGCTTCTAAATCCAAAACGCAGCTATCTAACAGAACGGTTGTCAATGTGTGCACTCAACTTCCAGAGTTAAACCCGTGTGTGGATTCAGCAGTCTGCAAACACTTTCTCTACAGAGTCCCAAAACAGGCGTTTTCAGCACATTAACGGCATATGGAAGAAATGGCAGTCAGCACAGGGTAATATCTGCTTCTAAATCCAAAACGCAGCTATCTAACAGAACGGTTGTCAATGTGTGCACTCAACTTCCAGAGTTAAACCCGTGTGTGGATTCAGCAGTCTGCAAACACTTTCTCTGCAGAGTCCAAAAACAGGCGTTTTCAGCCCGTTACCGGCATATGGAAGAAACAGCTGTATGCACAGGGAAATATCTGCTTCTAAATCCAAAACGCAGCTATCTAACAGAACGGTTGTCAGTGTGTTCACTCAACTTCCAGAGTTAAACCCGTGTGTGGATTCAGCAGTCTGCAAACACTTTCTCTGCAAAGTCCCAAAACAGGCGTTTTCAGCCCGTTACCGGCATATGGAAGAAACAGCAGTCAGCACAGGGAAATATCTGCTTCTAAATCCAAAACGCAGCTATCTAACAGAACGGTTGTCAATGTGTGCACTCAACTTCCAGAGTTAAACCCGTGTGTGGATTCAGCAGTCTGCAAACACTTTCTCTGCAGAGTCCCAAAACAGGCGTTTTCAGCCCATTACCGGCATATGGAAGAAACAGCAGTAAGCACAGGGAAATATCTGCTTCTAAATCCAAAACGCAGCTATCTAACAGAACGGTTGTCAATGTGTGCACTCAACTTCCAGAGTTAAACCCGTGTGTGGATTCAGCAGTCTGCAAACACTTTCTCTGCAGAGTCCCAAACCAGGCGTTTTCAGCCCATTACCGGCATATGGAAGAAACAGCAGTAAGCACAGGGAAATATCTGCTTCTAAATCCAAAACGCAGCTTTCTAACAGAACGGTTGTCAATGTGTGCACTCAACTTACAGAGTTAAACCCGTGTGTGGATTCAGCAGTCTGCAAACACTTTCTCTGCAGAGTCCCAAACCAGGCGTTTTCAGCCCATTACAGGCATATGGAAGAAACAGCAGTAAGCACAGGGAAATATCTGCTTCTAAATCCAAAACGCAGCTATCTAACAGAACGGTTGTCAATGTGTGCACTCAACTTCCAGAGTTAAACCGGTGTGTGGATTCAGCTGTCTGCAAACATCTTCTCTGCAGAGTCCCAAACCAGGCGTTTTCAGCCCATTACCGGCATATTGAAGAAACAGCAGTAAGCACAGGGAAATATCTGCTTCTAAATCCAAAATGAACCTATCTAACAGAACGGCTGTCAATGTGTGCACTCAACTTCCATAGTTAAACCCGGGTGTGGATTCAGCAGTCTGCAAACACTTTCTCTGCAGAGTCCCAAAACAGGCGTTTTCAGCCCATTAACGGCATATGGAAGAAACAGCAGTAAGCACAGGGAAATATCTGCTTCTAAATCCAAAACGCAGCTATCTAACACAACGGCAGTCAATGTGTGCACTCAACTTCCAGAGTTAAACCCGTGTGTGGATTCAGCAGTCTGCAAACACTTTCTCTGCAGAGTCCCAAAACAGGCGTTTTCAGCCCATTACCGGCATATGGAAGAAACAGCAGTCAGCACAGGGAAATATCTGCTTCTAAATCCAAAACGCAGCTATCTAACAGAACGGCTGTCAATGTGTGCACTCAACTTCCAGAGTTAAACCCGTGTGTGGATTCAGCAGTCTGCAAACACTTTCTCTGCAGAGTCCCAAAACAGGCGTTTTCAGCCAATTACCGGCATATGGAAGAAACAGCAGTCAGCACAGGGAAATATCTGCTTCTAAATCCAAAACGCAGCTATCTAACAGAACGGTTGTCAATGTGTGCACTCAACTTCCAGACTTAAACCCGTGTGTGGATTCTGCAGTCTGGAAACACTTTCTCTGCAGAGTCCCAAAACAGGCGTTTTCTGCCCATTACCGGCATATGGAAGAAACAGCAGTAACCACAGGGAAATATCTGCTTCTAAATCCAAAACGCAGCTATCTAACAGAATGGTTGTCAATGTGTGCACTCAAGTTCCAGAGTTAAACCTGTGTTTGGATTCAGCAGTCTGCAAACACTTTCTCTGCAGAGTCCCAAAACAGGCGTTTTCAGTCCATTAACGGCATATGGAAGAAACAGCAGTAAGCACAGGGAAATATCTGCTTCTAAATCCAAAACGCAGCTATCTAACAGAACGGTTGTCAATGTGTTCACTCAACTTCCAGAGTTAAACCCGTGTGTGGATTCAGCAGTCTGCAAACACTTTCTCTGCAGAGTCCCCAAACAGGCGTTTTCAGCCCGTTACCGGCATATGGAAGAAACAGCTGTATGCACAGGGAAATATCTGCTTCTAAATCCAAAACGCAGCTATCTAACAGAGCGGTTGTCAGTGTGTTCACTCAACTTCCAGAGTTAAACCCGTGTGTGGATTCAGCAGTCTGCAAACACTTTCTCTGCAGAGTCCCAAAACAGGCGTTTTCAGCCCATTACCGGCATATGGAAGAAACAGCAGTCAGCACAGGGAAATATCTGCTTCTAAATCCAAAACGCAGCTATCTAACAGAACGGTTGTCAATGTGTGCACTCAACTTCCAGAGTTAAACCCGTGTGTGGATTCAGCAGTCTGCAAACACTTTCTCTGCAGAGTCCCAAAACAGGCGTTTTCAGCCCATTACCGGCATATGGAAGAAACAGCAGTAAGCACAGGGAAATATCTGCTTCTAAATCCAAAACGCAGCTATCTAACAGAACGGTTGTCAATGTGTGCACTCAAGTTCCAGAGTTAAACCCGTGTGTGGATTCAGCAGTCTGCAAACACTTTCTCTGCAGAGCCCCAAACCAGGCGTTTTCAGCCCACTACCGGCATATGGAAGAAACAGCAGTAAGCCCAGGGAACTATCTGCTTCTAAATCCAAAACGCAGCAATCTAACAGAACGGTTGTCAATGTGTGCACTCAACTTCCAGAGTTAAACCCGTGTGTGGATTCGGCAGTCTGCAAACACTTTCTCTGCAGAGTCCCAAAACAGGCTTTTTCAGCCTATTACCGGCATATGGAAGAAACAGCAGCAAGCACACGTAAATATCTGCTTCTAAATCCAAAACGCAGCTATCTAACAGAACGGTTTTCAATGTGTGCACTCAACTTCCAGAGTTAAACCGGTGTGTGGATTCAGCTGTCTGCAAACATCTTCTCTGCAGAGTCCCAAACCAGGCGTTTTCAGCCCATTACCGGCATATTGAAGAAACAGCAGTAAGCACAGGGAAATATCTGCTTCTAAATCCAAAACGAACCTATCTAACAGAACGGCTGTCAATGTGTGCACTCAACTTCCATAGTTAAACCCGTGTGTGGATTCAGCAGTCTGCAAACACTTTCTCTGCAGAGTCCCAAAACAGGCGTTTTCAGCCCATTAACGGCATATGGAAGAAACAGCAGTAAGCCCAGGGAAATATTTGCTTCTAAATCCAAAACGCAGCTATCTAACAGAACGGTTGTCAATGTGTGCACTCAACTTCCAGAGTTAAACCCGTGTGTGGATTCAGCAGTCTGCAAACAGTTTCTCTGCAGAGTCCCAAAACAGGCGTTTTCAGCCCATTACCTGCATATGGAAGAAACAGCAGTAAGCACAGGGAATTATCTGCTTCTAAATCCAAAACGCAGCTATCTAACAGAACGGTTGTCAATGTGTGCACTCAACTTCCAGAGTTAAACCCGTGTGTGGATTCAGCAGTCTGCAAACACTTTCTCTACAGAGTCCCAAAACAGGCGTTTTCAGCACATTAACGGCATATGGAAGAAATGGCAGTCAGCACAGGGTAATATCTGCTTCTAAATCCAAAACGCAGCTATCTAACAGAACGGTTGTCAATGTGTGCACTCAACTTCCAGAGTTAAACCCGTGTGTGGATTCAGCAGTCTGCAAACACTTTCTCTGCAGAGTCCAAAAACAGGCGTTTTCAGCCCGTTACCGGCATATGGAAGAAACAGCTGTATGCACAGGGAAATATCTGCTTCTAAATCCAAAACGCAGCTATCTAACAGAACGGTTGTCAGTGTGTTCACTCAACTTCCAGAGTTAAACCCGTGTGTGGATTCAGCAGTCTGCAAACACTTTCTCTGCAAAGTCCCAAAACAGGCGTTTTCAGCCCGTTACCGGCATATGGAAGAAACAGCAGTCAGCACAGGGAAATATCTGCTTCTAAATCCAAAACGCAGCTATCTAACAGAACGGTTGTCAATGTGTGCACTCAACTTCCAGAGTTAAACCCGTGTGTGGATTCAGCAGTCTGCAAACACTTTCTCTGCAGAGTCCCAAAACAGGCGTTTTCAGCCCATTACCGGCATATGGAAGAAACAGCAGTAAGCACAGGGAAATATCTGCTTCTAAATCCAAAACGCAGCTATCTAACAGAACGGTTGTCAATGTGTGCACTCAACTTCCAGAGTTAAACCCGTGTGTGGATTCAGCAGTCTGCAAACACTTTCTCTGCAGAGTCCCAAACCAGGCGTTTTCAGCCCATTACCGGCATATGGAAGAAACAGCAGTAAGCACAGGGAAATATCTGCTTCTAAATCCAAAACGCAGCTTTCTAACAGAACGGTTGTCAATGTGTGCACTCAACTTACAGAGTTAAACCCGTGTGTGGATTCAGCAGTCTGCAAACACTTTCTCTGCAGAGTCCCAAACCAGGCGTTTTCAGCCCATTACAGGCATATGGAAGAAACAGCAGTAAGCACAGGGAAATATCTGCTTCTAAATCCAAAACGCAGCTATCTAACAGAACGGTTGTCAATGTGTGCACTCAACTTCCAGAGTTAAACCGGTGTGTGGATTCAGCTGTCTGCAAACATCTTCTCTGCAGAGTCCCAAACCAGGCGTTTTCAGCCCATTACCGGCATATTGAAGAAACAGCAGTAAGCACAGGGAAATATCTGCTTCTAAATCCAAAATGAACCTATCTAACAGAACGGCTGTCAATGTGTGCACTCAACTTCCATAGTTAAACCCGGGTGTGGATTCAGCAGTCTGCAAACACTTTCTCTGCAGAGTCCCAAAACAGGCGTTTTCAGCCCATTAACGGCATATGGAAGAAACAGCAGTAAGCACAGGGAAATATCTGCTTCTAAATCCAAAACGCAGCTATCTAACACAACGGCAGTCAATGTGTGCACTCAACTTCCAGAGTTAAACCCGTGTGTGGATTCAGCAGTCTGCAAACACTTTCTCTGCAGAGTCCCAAAACAGGCGTTTTCAGCCCATTACCGGCATATGGAAGAAACAGCAGTCAGCACAGGGAAATATCTGCTTCTAAATCCAAAACGCAGCTATCTAACAGAACGGCTGTCAATGTGTGCACTCAACTTCCAGAGTTAAACCCGTGTGTGGATTCAGCAGTCTGCAAACACTTTCTCTGCAGAGTCCCAAAACAGGCGTTTTCAGCCAATTACCGGCATATGGAAGAAACAGCAGTCAGCACAGGGAAATATCTGCTTCTAAATCCAAAACGCAGCTATCTAACAGAACGGTTGTCAATGTGTGCACTCAACTTCCAGAGTTAAATCCTTGTGTGGATTCAGCAGTCTGCAAACACTTTCTCTGCAGAGTCCCAAAACAGGCGTTTTCAGCCCATTACCGGCATATGGAAGAAACAGCAGTAACAACAGGGAAATATCTGCTTCTAAATCCAAAACGCAGCTATCTAACAGAATGGTTGTCAATGTGTGCACTCAAGTTCCAGAGTTAAACCTGTGTTTGGATTCAGCAGTCTACAAACACTTTCTCTGCAGAGTCCCAAAACAGGCGTTTTCAGCCCATTACCGGCATATGGAAGAAACAGCAGTTAGCACAGGGAAATATCTGCTTCTAAATCCAAAACGCAGCTATCTAACAGAACGGTTGTCAATGTGTGCACTCAACTTCCAGAGTTAAACCCGTGTGTGGATTCAGCAGTCTGCAAACACTTTCTCTGCAGAGTCCCAAAACAGTCGTTTTCAGCCCATTACCGGCATATGGAAGAAACAGCTGTAAGCACAGGGAAATATCTGCTTCTAAATCCAAAACGCAGCTATCTAGCAGAACGGTTGTCAATGTGTGCACTCAACTTCCAGAGTTAAACCCGTGTGTGGATTCAGCAGTCTGCAAACACTTTCTCTGCAGAGTCCCAAAACAGGCGTTTTCAGCCCATTACCGGGATATGGAAGAAACAGCAGTCAGCACAGGGAAATATCTGCTTCTAAATCCAAAACGCAGCTATCTAACAGAACGGCTGTCAATGTGTGCACTCAACTTCCAGAGTTAAACCCGTGTGTGGATTCAGCAGTCTGCAAACACTTTCTCTGCAGAGTACCAAAACAGGCGTTTTCAGCCCATTACCGGCATATGGAAGAAACAGCAGTAAGCACAGGGAAATATCTGCTTCTAAATCCAAAACGCAGCTGTCTAACAGAACGGTTGTCAATGTGTGCACTCAACTTCCAGAGTTAAACCCATGTGTGGATTCAGCAGTCTGCAAACACTTTCTCTGCAGAGTCCCAAAACAGGCGTTTTCAGCCCATTACCGGCATATGGAAGAAACAGCAGTCAGCACAGGGAAATATCTGCTTCTAAATCCAAAACGCAGCTATCTAACAGAACGGTTGTCAATGTGTGCACTCAACTTCCAGAGTTAAACCCGTGTGTGGATTCAGCAGTCTGCAAACACTTTCTCTGCAGAGTCCCCAAACAGGCGTTTTCAGCCCGTTACCGGCATATGGAAGAAACAGCAGTAAGCACAGGGAAATATCTGCTTCTAAATCCAAAACGCAGCTATCTAACATAACGGTTGTCAGTGTGTTCACTCAACTTCCAGAGTTAAACCCGTGTGTGGATTCAGCAGTCTGCAAACACTTTCTCTGCAGAGTCCCAAAACAGGCGTTTTCAGCCCATTACCAGCATATGGAAGAAACAGCAGTCAGCACAGGGAAATATCTGCTTCTAAATCCAAAACGCAGCTATCTAACAGAACGGTTGTCAATGTGTGCACTCAACTTCCAGAGTTAAACCCGTGTGTGGATTCAGCAGTCTGCAAACACTTTCTCTGCAGAGTCCCAAAACAGGCGTTTTCAGCCCATTACCGGCATATGGAAGAAACAGCAGTAAGCCCAGGGAAATATCTGCTTCTAAATCCAAAACGCAGCTATCTAACAGAACGGTTCTCAATGTGTGCACTCAACTTCCAGAGTTAAACCCGTGTGTGGATTCAGCAGTCTGCAAACACTTTCTCTGCAGAGTCCCAAACCAGGCGTTTTCAGCCCATTACCGGCATATGGAAGAAACAGCAGTAAGCCCAGGGAAATATCTGCTTCTAAATCCAAAACGAACCTATCTAACAGAACGGCTGTCAATGTGTGCACTCAACTTCCAGAGTTAAACCCGTGTGTGGATTCAGCAGTCTGCAAACACTTTCTCTGCAGAGTCCCAAAACCGGCGTTTTCAGCCCATTACCGGCATATGGAAGAAACAGCAGTAAGCACAGGGAAATATCTGCTTCTAAATCCAAAACGCAGCTATCTAACAAAACGGCAGTCAATGTGTGCACTCAACTTCCAGAGTTAAACCCGTGTGTGGATTCAGCAGTCTGCAAACACTTTCTCTGCAGAGTCCCAAAACAGGCGTTTTCAGCCCATTACCGGCATATGGAAGAAACAGCAGTCAGCACAGGGAAATATCTGCTTCTAAATCCAAAACGCAGCTATCTAACAGAACGGTTGTTAATGTGTGCACTCAACTTCCAGAGTTAAACCCGTGTGTGGATTCAGCAGTCTGCAAACACTTTCTCTGCAGAGTCCCAAAACAGGCGTTTTCAGCCCATTACCGGCATATGGAAGAAACAGCAGTAAGCACAGGGAAATATCTGCTTCTAAATCCAAAACGCAGCTATCTAGCAGAACGGTTGTCAATGTGTGCACTCAAGTTCCAGAGTTAAACCTGTGTGTGGATTCAGCAGTCTGCAAACACTTTCTCTGCAGAGTCCCAAAACAGGCGTTTTCAGCCCATTACCGGCATATGGAAGAAACAGCAGTTAGCACAGGGAAATATCTGCTTCTAAATCCAAAACGCAGCTATCTAACAGAACGGCTGTCAATGTGTGCACTCAACTTCCAGAGTTAAACCCGTGTGTGGATTCAGCAGTCTGCAAACACTTTCTCTGCAGAGTCCCAAAACAGGCGTTTTCAGCCCAATACCGGCATATGGAAGAAACAGCAGTAAGCACAGGGAAATATCTGCTTCTAAATCCAAAACGCAGCTATCTAACAGAACGGTTGTCAATGTGTGCACTCAAGTTCCAGAGTTAAACCCGTGTGTGGATTCAGCAGTCTGCAAACACTTTCTCTGCAGAGTCCCAAAACAGGCGTTTTCAGCCCATTCCCGGCATATGGAAGAAACAGCAGTAAGCACAGGGAAATATCTGCTTCTAAATCCAAAACGCAGCTATCTAACAGAACGGTTGTCAATGTGTGCACTCAACTTCCAGAGTTAAACCCGTGTGTGGATTCAGCAGTCTGCAAACACTTTCTCTGCAGAGTCCCAAAACAGGCGTTTTCAGCCCATTACCGGCATAAGGAAGAAACAGCAGTAAGCACAGGGAAATATCTGCTTCTAAATCCAAAACGCAGCTATCTAACACAACGGTTGTCAATGTGTGCACTCAACTTCCAGAGTTAAACCTGTGTGTGGATTCAGCAGTCTGCAAACACTTTCTCTGCAGAGTCCCAAAACAGGCGTTTTCAGCCCTTTACCGGCATATGGAAGAAACAGCAGTTAGCACAGGGAAATATCTGCTTCTAAATCCAAAACGCAGCTATCTAACAGAACGGTTGTCAATGTGTGCACTCAACTTCCAGAGTTAAACCCGTGTGTGGATTCAGCAGTCTGCAAACACTTTCTCTGCAGAGTCCCAAAACAGTCGTTTTCAGCCCATTACCGGCATATGGAAGAAACAGCTGTAAGCACAGGGAAATATCTGCTTCTAAATCCAAAACGCAGCTATCTAGCAGAACGGTTGTCAATGTGTGCACTCAACTTCCAGAGTTAAACCCGTGTGTGGATTCAGCAGTCTGCAAACACTTTCTTTGCAGAGTCCCAAAACAGGCGTTTTCAGCCCATTACCGGCATATGGAAGAAACAGCAGTAAGCACAGGGAAATATCTGCTTCTAAATACAAAACGCAGCTATCTAACAGAACGGCTGTCAATGTGTGCACTCAACTTCCAGAGTTAAACCCGTGTGTGGATTCAGCAGTCTGCAAACACCTTCTCTGCAGAGTCCCAAAACAGGCGTTTTCAGCCCAATACCGGCATATGGAAGAAACAGCAGTAAGCACAGGGAAATATCTGCTTCTAAATCCAAAACGCAGCTATCTAACAGAACGGTTGTCAATGTGTGCACTCAAGTTCCAGAGTTAAACCCGTGTGTGGATTCAGCAGTCTGCAAACACTTTCTCTGCAGAGTCCCAAAACAGGCGTTTTCAGCCCATTCCCGGCATATGGAAGAAACAGCAGTAAGCACAGGGAAATATCTGCTTCTAAATCCAAAACGCAGCTATCTAACAGAACGGTTGTCAATGTGTGCACTCAACTTCCAGAGTTAAACCCGTGTGTGGATTCAGCAGTCTGCAAACACTTTCTCTGCAGAGTCCCAAAACAGGCGTTTTCAGCCCATTACCGGCATAAGGAAGAAACAGCAGTAAGCACAGGGAAATATCTGCTTCTAAATCCAAAACGCAGCTATCTAACACAACGGTTGTCAATGTGTGCACTCAACTTCCAGAGTTAAACCTGTGTGTGGATTCAGCAGTCTGCAAACACTTTCTCTGCAGAGTCCCAAAACAGGCGTTTTCAGCCCTTTACCGGCATATGGAAGAAACAGCAGTTAGCACAGGGAAATATCTGCTTCTAAATCCAAAACGCAGCTATCTAACAGAACGGTTGTCAATGTGTGCACTCAACTTCCAGAGTTAAACCCGTGTGTGGATTCAGCAGTCTGCAAACACTTTCTCTGCAGAGTCCCAAAACAGTCGTTTTCAGCCCATTACCGGCATATGGAAGAAACAGCTGTAAGCACAGGGAAATATCTGCTTCTAAATCCAAAACGCAGCTATCTAGCAGAACGGTTGTCAATGTGTGCACTCAACTTCCAGAGTTAAACCCGTGTGTGGATTCAGCAGTCTGCAAACACTTTCTCTGCAGAGTCCCAAAACGGGCGTTTTCAGCCCATTACCGGCATATGGAAGAAATAGCAGTCAGCACAGGGAAATATCTGCTTCTAAATCCAAAACGCAGCTATCTAACAGAACGGTTGTCAATGTGTGCACTCAACTTCCAGAGTTAAACCCGTGTGTGGATTCAGCAGTCTGCAAACATCTTCTCTGCAGAGTCCCAAACCAGGCGTTTTCAGGCCATTACCGACATATGGAAGAAACAGCAGTAAGCCCAGGGAAATATTTGCTTCTAAATCCAAAACGCAGCTATCTAACAGAACGGTAGTCAAAGTGTGCACTCAACTTCCAGAGTTAAACCCGTGTGTGGATTCAGCAGTCTGCAAACACTTTCTCTGCAGAGTCCCAAAACCGGCGTTTTCAGCCCATTACCGGCATATGGAAGAAACAGCAGTAAGCCCAGGGAAATATCTGCTTCTAAATCCAAAACGCAGCTATCTAGCAGAACGGTTGTCAATGTGTGCACTCAACTTCCAGAGTTAAACCCGTGTGTGGATTCAGCAGTCTGCAAACACTTTCTCTGCAGAGTCCCAAAACAGGCGTTTTCAGCCCATTACCGGCATATGGAAGAAACAGCTGTAAGCCCAGGGAAATATCTGCTTCTAAATCCAAAACGCAGCTATCTAACAGAACGGTTGTCAATGTGTGCACTCAACTTCCAGAGTTAAACCCGTGTGTGGATTCAGCAGTCTGCAAACACTTTCTCTGCAGAGTCCCAAAACAGGCGTTTTCAACCCATTACCGGCATATGGAAGAAACAGCAGTAAGCACAGGGAACTATCTGCTTCTAAATCCAAAACGCAGCTATCTAACAGAACGGTTGTCAATGTGTGCACTCAACTTCCAGAGTTAAACCCGTGTGTGGATTAAGCAGTCTGCAAACATCTTCTCCGCAGAGTCCCAACCCAGGCGTTTTCAGCCCATTATCGGCATATGGAAGAAACAGCAGTAAGCCCAGGGAAATATCTGCTTATAATCCAAAACGCAGCTATCTAACATAACGGTTGTCACTGTGTGCACTCAACTTCCAGAGTTAAACCCCTGTGTGGAATCAGCAGTCTGCTAACACTTTCTCTGCAGAGTCCCATACCAGGCGTTTTCAGCCCATTACCGGCATATGGAAGAAACAGCAGTAAGCCCAGGGAACTATCTGCTTCTAAATCCAAAACGCAGCTATCTAACAGAACGGTTGTCAATGTCTGCACTCAACTTCCAGAGTTAAACCCGTGTGTGGATTCAGCAGTCTGCAAACACTTTCTCTGCAGAGTCCCATAACAGGCATTTTCAGCCCATTACCAGCATATGGAAGAAACAGCAGTAAGCACAGGGAAATATCTGCTTCTAAATCCAAAACGCAGCTATCTAACAGAACGGTTGCCAATGTGTGCTCTCAACTTCCAGACTTAAACCCGTGTGTGGATTCAGCAGTCTGCAAACACTTTCTATGCAGAGTCCCCAAACAGTCGTTTTCAGCCCATTACCGGCATATGGAAGAAACAGCAGTGAGCACAGGGAAATATCTGCTTCTAAATCCAAAACGCAGCTATCTAACAGAACGGTTGTCAATGCGGGCACTCAACTTCCAGAGTTAATCCCGTGTGTGGATTCAGCAGTCTGCAAACACTTTCTCTGCAGAGTCCCAAAACAGGCGTTTTCAGCCCATTACCGGCATATGGAAGAAACAGCAGTAAGCCCAGGTAAATATCTGCTTCTAAATCCAAAACGCAGCTATCTAACAGAACAGTTGTCAATGTGTGCACTCAACTTCCAGAGTTAAACCCGTGTGTGGATTCAGCAGTCTGCAAACACTTTCTATGCAAAGTCCCCAAACAGTCGTTTTCAGCCCATTACCGGCATATGGAAGAAACAGCAGTGAGCACAGGGAAATATCTGCTTCTAAATCCAAAACGCAGCTATCTAACAGAACGGTTGTCAATGCGTGCACTCAACTTCCAGAGTTAATCCCGTGTGTGGATTCAGCAGTCTGCAAACACTTTCTCTGCAGAGTCCCAAAACAGGCGTTTACAGCCCATTACCGGCATATGGAAGAAACAGCAGTAAGCCCAGGGAAATATCTGCTTCTAAATCCAAAACGCAGCTATCTAACTGAACGGTTCTCAATGTGTGCACTCAACTTCCAGAGTTAAACCCGTGTATGGATTCAGCAGTCTGCAAACACTTTCTCTGCAGAGTCCCAAACCAGGCGTTTTCAGCCCATTACCGGCATATGGAAGAAACAGCAGTAAGCCCAGGGAAATATCTGCTTCTAAATCCAAAACGCAGCTATCTAACAGAACGGTTGTCAATGTGTGCACTCAACTTCCAGAGTTAAACTCGTGTGTGGATTCAGCAGTCTGCAAACACTTTCTCTGCAGAGCCCCAAATCAGGCGTTTTCAGCCCACTACTGGCATATGGAAGAAACAGCAGTAAGCCCAGGGAACTATCTGCTTCTAAATCCAAAAGGCAGCAATCTAACAGAACGGTTGTCAATGTGTGCGCTCAACTTCCAGAGTTAAACCCGTGTGTGGATTCAGCAGTCTGCAAACATCTTCTCTGCAGAGTCCCAAACCAGGCGTTTTCAGCCCATTACCGGCATATGGAAGTAACAGCAGTCAGCACAGGGAAATATCTGCTTCTAAATCCAAAACGAACCTATCTAACAGAACGGCTGTCAATGTGTGCACTCAACTTCCAGAGTTAAACCCGTGTGTGGATTCAGCAGTCTGCAAACACTTTCTCTGCAGAGTCCCAAAACAGGCGTTTTCAGCCCTTTACCGGCATATGGAAGAAACAGCAGTAAGCACAGGGAAATATCTGCTTCTAAATCCAAAACGCAGCTATCTAACAAAACGGCAGTCAATGTGTGCACTCAACTTCCAGAGTTAAACCCGTGTGTGGATTCAGCAGTCTGCAAACACTTTCTCTGCAGAGTCCCAAAACAGGCGTTTTCAGCCCATTACGGGCATATGGAAGAAACAGCAGTCAGCACAGGGAAATATCTGCTTCTAAATCCAAAACGCAGCTTTCTAACAGAACGGTTGTCAATGTGTGCACTCAACTTCCAGAGTTAAACCCGTGTGTGGATTCAGCAGTCTGCAAACACTTTCTCTGCAGAGTCCCCAAACAGGCGTTTTCAGCCCGTTACCGGCATATGGAAGAAACAGCAGTAAGCACAGGGAAATATCTGCTTCTAATTCCAAAACGCAGCTATCTAACATAACGGTTGTCAGTGTGTTCACTCAACTTCCAGAGTTAAACCCGTGTGTGGATTCAGCAGTCTGCAAACACTTTCTCTGCAGAGTCCCAAAACAGGCGTTTTCAGCCCATTACCAGCATATGGAAGAAACAGCAGTCAGCACAGGGAAATATCTGCTTCTAAATCCAAAACGCAGCTATCTAACAGAACGGTTGTCAATGTGTGCACTCAACTTCCAGAGTTAAACCCGTGTGTGGATTCAGCAGTCTGCAAACACTTTCTCTGCAGAGTCCCAAAACAGGCGTTTTCAGCCCATTACCGGCATATGGAAGAAACAGCAGTAAGCCCAGGGAAATATCTGCTTCTAAATCCAAAACGCAGCTATCTAACAGAACGGTTCTCAATGTGTGCACTCAACTTCCAGAGTTAAACCCGTGTGTGGATTCAGCAGTCTGCAAACACTTTCTCTGCAGAGTCCCAAACCAGGCGTTTTCAGCCCATTACCGGCATATGGAAGAAACAGCAGTAAGCCCAGGGAAATATCTGCTTCTAAATCCAAAACGAACCTATCTAACAGAACGGCTGTCAATGTGTGCACTCAACTTCCAGAGTTAAACCCGTGTGTGGATTCAGCAGTCTGCAAACACTTTCTCTGCAGAGTCCCAAAACCGGCGTTTTCAGCCCATTACCGGCATATGGAAGAAACAGCAGTAAGCACAGGGAAATATCTGCTTCTAAATCCAAAACGCAGCTATCTAACAAAACGGCAGTCAATGTGTGCACTCAACTTCCAGAGTTAAACCCGTGTGTGGATTCAGCAGTCTGCAAACACTTTCTCTGCAGAGTCCCAAAACAGGCGTTTTCAGCCCATTACCGGCATATGGAAGAAACAGCAGTCAGCACAGGGAAATATCTGCTTCTAAATCCAAAACGCAGCTATCTAACAGAACGGTTGTTAATGTGTGCACTCAACTTCCAGAGTTAAACCCGTGTGTGGATTCAGCAGTCTGCAAACACTTTCTCTGCAGAGTCCCAAAACAGGCGTTTTCAGCCCATTACCGGCATATGGAAGAAACAGCAGTAAGCACAGGGAAATATCTGCTTCTAAATCCAAAACGCAGCTATCTAGCAGAACGGTTGTCAATGTGTGCACTCAAGTTCCAGAGTTAAACCTGTGTGTGGATTCAGCAGTCTGCAAACACTTTCTCTGCAGAGTCCCAAAACAGGCGTTTTCAGCCCATTACCGGCATATGGAAGAAACAGCAGTTAGCACAGGGAAATATCTGCTTCTAAATCCAAAACGCAGCTATCTAACAGAACGGCTGTCAATGTGTGCACTCAACTTCCAGAGTTAAACCCGTGTGTGGATTCAGCAGTCTGCAAACACTTTCTCTGCAGAGTCCCAAAACAGGCGTTTTCAGCCCAATACCGGCATATGGAAGAAACAGCAGTAAGCACAGGGAAATATCTGCTTCTAAATCCAAAACGCAGCTATCTAACAGAACGGTTGTCAATGTGTGCACTCAAGTTCCAGAGTTAAACCCGTGTGTGGATTCAGCAGTCTGCAAACACTTTCTCTGCAGAGTCCCAAAACAGGCGTTTTCAGCCCATTCCCGGCATATGGAAGAAACAGCAGTAAGCACAGGGAAATATCTGCTTCTAAATCCAAAACGCAGCTATCTAACTGAACGGTTCTCAATGTGTGCACTCAACTTCCAGAGTTAAACCCGTGTATGGATTCAGCAGTCTGCAAACACTTTCTCTGCAGAGTCCCAAACCAGGCGTTTTCAGCCCATTACCGGCATATGGAAGAAACAGCAGTAAGCCCAGGGAAATATCTGCTTCTAAATCCAAAACGCAGCTATCTAACAGAACGGTTGTCAATGTGTGCACTCAACTTCCAGAGTTAAACTCGTGTGTGGATTCAGCAGTCTGCAAACACTTTCTCTGCAGAGCCCCAAATCAGGCGTTTTCAGCCCACTACTGGCATATGGAAGAAACAGCAGTAAGCCCAGGGAACTATCTGCTTCTAAATCCAAAAGGCAGCAATCTAACAGAACGGTTGTCAATGTGTGCGCTCAACTTCCAGAGTTAAACCCGTGTGTGGATTCAGCAGTCTGCAAACATCTTCTCTGCAGAGTCCCAAACCAGGCGTTTTCAGCCCATTACCGGCATATGGAAGTAACAGCAGTCAGCACAGGGAAATATCTGCTTCTAAATCCAAAACGAACCTATCTAACAGAACGGCTGTCAATGTGTGCACTCAACTTCCAGAGTTAAACCCGTGTGTGGATTCAGCAGTCTGCAAACACTTTCTCTGCAGAGTCCCAAAACAGGCGTTTTCAGCCCTTTACCGGCATATGGAAGAAACAGCAGTAAGCACAGGGAAATATCTGCTTCTAAATCCAAAACGCAGCTATCTAACAAAACGGCAGTCAATGTGTGCACTCAACTTCCAGAGTTAAACCCGTGTGTGGATTCAGCAGTCTGCAAACACTTTCTCTGCAGAGTCCCAAAACAGGCGTTTTCAGCCCATTACGGGCATATGGAAGAAACAGCAGTCAGCACAGGGAAATATCTGCTTCTAAATCCAAAACGCAGCTTTCTAACAGAACGGTTGTCAATGTGTGCACTCAACTTCCAGAGTTAAACCCGTGTGTGGATTCAGCAGTCTGCAAACACTTTCTCTGCAGAGTCCCCAAACAGGCGTTTTCAGCCCGTTACCGGCATATGGAAGAAACAGCAGTAAGCACAGGGAAATATCTGCTTCTAATTCCAAAACGCAGCTATCTAACATAACGGTTGTCAGTGTGTTCACTCAACTTCCAGAGTTAAACCCGTGTGTGGATTCAGCAGTCTGCAAACACTTTCTCTGCAGAGTCCCAAAACAGGCGTTTTCAGCCCATTACCAGCATATGGAAGAAACAGCAGTCAGCACAGGGAAATATCTGCTTCTAAATCCAAAACGCAGCTATCTAACAGAACGGTTGTCAATGTGTGCACTCAAGTTCCAGAGTTAAACCCGTGTGTGGATTCAGCAGTCTGCAAACACTTTCTCTGCAGAGTCCCAAAACAGGCGTTTTCAGCCCATTCCCGGCATATGGAAGAAACAGCAGTAAGCACAGGGAAATATCTGCTTCTAAATCCAAAACGCAGCTATCTAACAGAACGGTTGTCAATGTGTGCACTCAACTTCCAGAGTTAAACCCGTGTGTGGATTCAGCAGTCTGCAAACACTTTCTCTGCAGAGTCCCAAAACAGGCGTTTTCAGCCCATTACCGGCATAAGGAAGAAACAGCAGTAAGCACAGGGAAATATCTGCTTCTAAATCCAAAACGCAGCTATCTAACACAACGGTTGTCAATGTGTGCACTCAACTTCCAGAGTTAAACCTGTGTGTGGATTCAGCAGTCTGCAAACACTTTCTCTGCAGAGTCCCAAAACAGGCGTTTTCAGCCCTTTACCGGCATATGGAAGAAACAGCAGTTAGCACAGGGAAATATCTGCTTCTAAATCCAAAACGCAGCTATCTAACAGAACGGTTGTCAATGTGTGCACTCAACTTCCAGAGTTAAACCCGTGTGTGGATTCAGCAGTCTGCAAACACTTTCTCTGCAGAGTCCCAAAACAGTCGTTTTCAGCCCATTACCGGCATATGGAAGAAACAGCTGTAAGCACAGGGAAATATCTGCTTCTAAATCCAAAACGCAGCTATCTAGCAGAACGGTTGTCAATGTGTGCACTCAACTTCCAGAGTTAAACCCGTGTGTGGATTCAGCAGTCTGCAAACACTTTCTTTGCAGAGTCCCAAAACAGGCGTTTTCAGCCCATTACCGGCATATGGAAGAAACAGCAGTAAGCACAGGGAAATATCTGCTTCTAAATACAAAACGCAGCTATCTAACAGAACGGCTGTCAATGTGTGCACTCAACTTCCAGAGTTAAACCCGTGTGTGGATTCAGCAGTCTGCAAACACCTTCTCTGCAGAGTCCCAAAACAGGCGTTTTCAGCCCAATACCGGCATATGGATGAAACAGCAGTAAGCACAGGGAAATATCTGCTTCTAAATCCAAAACGCAGCTATCTAACAGAACGGTTGTCAATGTGTGCACTCAAGTTCCAGAGTTAAACCCGTGTGTGGATTCAGCAGTCTGCAAACACTTTCTCTGCAGAGTCCCAAAACCGGCGTTTTCAGCCCATTCCCGGCATATGGAAGAAACAGCAGTAAGCACAGGGAAATATCTGCTTCTAAATCCAAAACGCAGCTATCTAACAGAACGGTTGTCAATGTGTGCACTCAACTTCCAGAGTTAAACCCGTGTGTGGATTCAGCAGTCTGCAAACACTTTCTCTGCAGAGTCCCAAAACAGGCGTTTTCAGCCCATTACCGGCATAAGGAAGAAACAGCAGTAAGCACAGGGAAATATCTGCTTCTAAATCCAAAACGCAGCTATCTAACACAACGGTTGTCAATGTGTGCACTCAACTTCCAGAGTTAAACCTGTGTGTGGATTCAGCAGTCTGCAAACACTTTCTCTGCAGAGTCCCAAAACAGGCGTTTTCAGCCCTTTACCGGCATATGGAAGAAACAGCAGTTAGCACAGGGAAATATCTGCTTCTAAATCCAAAACGCAGCTATCTAACAGAACGGTTGTCAATGTGTGCACTCAACTTCCAGAGTTAAACCCGTGTGTGGATTCAGCAGTCTGCAAACACTTTCTCTGCAGAGTCCCAAAACAGTCGTTTTCAGCCCATTACCGGCATATGGAAGAAACAGCTGTAAGCACAGGGAAATATCTGCTTCTAAATCCAAAACGCAGCTATCTAGCAGAACGGTTGTCAATGTGTGCACTCAACTTCCAGAGTTAAACCCGTGTGTGGATTCAGCAGTCTGCAAACACTTTCTCTGCAGAGTCCCAAAACGGGCGTTTTCAGCCCATTACCGGCATATGGAAGAAATAGCAGTCAGCACAGGGAAATATCTGCTTCTAAATCCAAAACGCAGCTATCTAACAGAACGGTTGTCAATGTGTGCACTCAACTTCCAGAGTTAAACCCGTGTGTGGATTCAGCAGTCTGCAAACATCTTCTCTGCAGAGTCCCAAACCAGGCGTTTTCAGGCCATTACCGACATATGGAAGAAACAGCAGTAAGCCCAGGGAAATATTTGCTTCTAAATCCAAAACGCAGCTATCTAACAGAACGGTAGTCAAAGTGTGCACTCAACTTCCAGAGTTAAACCCGTGTGTGGATTCAGCAGTCTGCAAACACTTTCTCTGCAGAGTCCCAAAACCGGCGTTTTCAGCCCATTACCGGCATATGGAAGAAACAGCAGTAAGCCCAGGGAAATATCTGCTTCTAAATCCAAAAC
Source organism: Aotus nancymaae (assembly GCF_030222135.1). Lineage (NCBI taxonomy): Eukaryota > Metazoa > Chordata > Mammalia > Primates > Aotidae > Aotus > Aotus nancymaae. The sequence goes on from NW_026989175.1 coordinate 93,641, forward strand.
GCAGCTATCTAGCAGAACGGTTGTCAATGTGTGCACTCAACTTCCAGAGTTAAACCCGTGTGTGGATTCAGCAGTCTGCAAACACTTTCTCTGCAGAGTCCCAAAACAGGCGTTTTCAGCCCATTACCGGCATATGGAAGAAACAGCTGTAAGCCCAGGGAAATATCTGCTTCTAAATCCAAAACGCAGCTATCTAACAGAACGGTTGTCAATGTGTGCACTCAACTTCCAGAGTTAAACCCGTGTGTGGATTCAGCAGTCTGCAAACACTTTCTCTGCAGAGTCCCAAAACAGGCGTTTTCAACCCATTA
>NW_026989176.1:0-138618 GCF_030222135.1 Aotus nancymaae
AGGCCGGGATTGGGCTGAAAACGCCTGTTTTGAGACTCTGCACAGAAAGTGTTTGCAGACTGCTGAATCCACAGACGGGTTTAACTCTGGAAGTTGAGTGCACACATTGACAACCGTTCTGTTAGATAGCTGCGTTTTGGATTTAGAAGCAGATATTTCCCTGAGCTTACTGCCCTTTCTTCCATAGGCCGGTATTGGGCTGAAAACGCCTGTTTTGAGACTATTCACAGAAAGTGTTTACAGACTGCTGAATCCACACACGGGTTTAACTATGCATGTTGAGTGCACACATTGACAACCATTCTGTTAGAAAGCTGCGTTTTGGATTTAGAAGCAGATATTTCCCTGTGCTTACTGCCCTTTCTTACATAGGCCGGGACTGGGCTGAAAACGCCTGTTTTGAGACTCTGCACAGAAAGGGTTTGCAGCCTGCTGAATCCACACACGGCTTTAACTCTGGAAGTTGAGTGCACACATTGACAACCGTTCTGTTAGATAGCTGCGTTTTGTATTTAGAAGCAGATATTTCCCTGTGCTTACTGCCCTTTCTTCCATAGGACGGTATTGGGCTGAGAACGCCTGTTTTGAGACTCTGCACAGAAAGTGTTTGTTGACTGCTGAATCCACACACTGGTTAAACTCTGGAAGTTGAGTGCACACATTGACAACCCTTCTGTGAGATTGCAGCGTTTTGGATTTAGAAGCAGTTATTTCCCTGTGCTTGCTGCCCTTTCTTCCATATGCCGGTATAGGGCTGAAAACGCCTGTTTAGAGACTCTGCACAGAATGTGTTTGCAGAATGCTGAATCCACACACGGGATTAACTCTGGAAGTTGAGTGCACCCACTGACAACCGTTCTGTTAGATAGCTGCGTTTTGGATTTAGAAGCAGATATTTCCCTGTTCTTACTGCCCTTTCTTCCATATGCCGGTATTGGGCTGAAAACGCCTGTTTTGAGACTCTGCACAGAAAGTGTTTGCAGACTGCTGAATACACACACGGGTTTAACTCTGGAAGTTGAGTGCACACGTTGACAAACGTTCTGTTAGACAGCTGCGTTTTGGATTTAGAAGCAGATATTTCCCTGTGCTTACTGCCCTTTCTTCCATAGGCCGGTATTGGGCTGAAAACGCCTGTTTTGAGACTCTGCACAGAAAGGGTTTGCAGACTGCTGAATCCACACACATGTTTAACTCTGGAAGTTGAGTGTACACATTGACAACCGTTCTGTTAGATAGCTGTGTTTTGGATTTAGAAGCAGACAATTCCCTGTGCTTACAGCCCTTTCTTCCATATGCCGGTATTGGTCTGAAAACGCCTGTTATGAGACTCTGCACAGAAAGTGTTTCCAGACTGCTGAATACACACACGGGTTTAACTCTGGAAGTTGAGTGCACACATTGACAAACCTTCTGTTAGATAGCTGCGTTTTGGATTTAGAAGCAGAAATTTCCCTGTGCTTACTGCCCTTTCTTCCATAGGCCGGGATTGGGCTGAAAATGCCTGTTTTGAGACTCTGCACAGAAAGTGTTTGCAGATTGCTGAATCCACACACGGGTTTAACTCTGGAAGTTGAGTGCACACATTGACAATCGTTCTGTTAGATAGCTGCGTTTTGGATTTAGAAGCAGAAATTTCACTGTGCTTACTGCCCTTTCTTCCATAGTCCGGTAATGGGCTGAAAACGCCTGTTTTGAGATACTGCACAGAATGGGTTTGCAGACTGTGGAATCCACACTCGGGTTTAACTCTGGAAGTTGAGTGCACACATTTACAACCGTTCTGTTAGATAGCTGTGTTTTCGATTTAGAAGCAGAAATTTCCCTGTGCTTACTGCCCTTTCTTCCTTAGGCCGGTATTGGGCTGAAAACGCCTGTTCTGAGACTCTGCACAGAAACTGTTTGCAGACTGCTGAATCCACACACGGGTTTAACTCTGGAAGTTGAGTGCCCACATTGACAACCGTTCTGTTAGATAGCTGCGTTTTGGATTTAGAAGCAGATATTTCCCTGTGCTTACTGCCCCTTCTTCCATAGGCCGGTATTGGACTGAAAACTCCTGTTTTGAGACTCTGCACAGAAAGTGTTTGCAGACTGCTTAATCCACACACGGGTTTAACTCTGGAAGTTGAGTGCACCCATTGACAACCGTTCTGTTAGATAGCTGCGTTTTGGATTTAGAAGCAGATATTTCCCTGTTCTTACTGCCCTTTCTTCCATATGCCGGTATTGGGCTGAAAACGCCTGTTTTGAGACTCTGCACAGAAAGTGTTTGCAGACTGCTGAAGCCACACACTGGTTTAACTCTGGAAGTTGAGTGCACACTTTGACAAACGTTCTGTTATTCAGCTGCGTTTTGGATTTAGAAGCAGATATTTCCCTGTGCTTGCTGCCCTTTCTTCCATAGCCGGGTATTGGGCTGAAAACGCCTGTTTTGAGACTCTGCACAGAAAGTGTGTGCAGACTGCTGAATCCACACACGGGTTTAACTCTGGAAGTTGAGTGCACACTTTGACAACCGTTCTGTTAGATAGCTGCGTTTTGAATTTAGAAGCAGACAATTCCCTGTGCTTACTGCCCTTTCTTCCATAGGCCGGGATTTGGATGAAAACCCCTGTTTTGAGACTCTGCACAGAAAGTGTTTGCAGACTGCTGAATCCACACACGGGTTTACCTCTGGAAGTTGAGTGCACACATTGACAACCGTTCGGTTAGATAGCTACGTTTTCGATTTAGAAGCAGATATTTACCTGTGCTTACTGCCCTTTCTTCCATAGGTCGGTATTGGGCTGAAAATGCCTGTTTTGAGACTCTGCACAGAAAGTGTTTGTAGACTGCTGAATCCACACATGGGTTAAACTCTGGAAGTTGAGTGCACACATTGACAACCGTTCTGTTAGATAGCAGCGTTTTGGATTTAGAAGCAGATATTTCCCTGTGCTTACTGCCCTTTCTTCCATAGGCCAGCATTGGGCTGAAAACGCCTGTTTTGAGACTCTGCACAGAATGTGTTTGCAGAATGCTGAATCCACACACGGGATTATCTCTGGAAGTTGAGTGCACACATTGACAACCGTTCTGTTACATAGCTGCGTTTTGGATTTAGAAGCAGATATTTACCTGGGCTTACTGCCTTTTCTTCCATAGGCCGGTATTGGGCTGAAAACGCCTGTTTTGAGACTCTGCACAGAAAGTGTTTGCAGACTGCTGAATGCACACACGTGTTTAACTCTGGAAGCTGAGTGCACACATTGAAAACCGTTCTGTTAGATAGCTGCGTTTTGGATTTAGAAGTAGGTATTTCCCTGTGCTTACTGCCCCTTCTTCCTTAGGCCGGTAATGGGCTGAAAACGCCTGTTTTGAGACACTGCACAGAAAGTGTTTGCAGACTGCTGAATCCACACACGGGTTTAGCTCTGGACGTTGAGTGCACACATTGACAACCGTTCTGCTAGATAGCTGCGTTTTGGAATTAGAAGCAGAAATTTCCCTGTGGTGACTGCCCTTTCTTCTATAGGCCGGTATTGGGCTGAAAACGCCTGTTATGAGTCTCTGCACAGAAAGTGTTTGCAGACTGCTGAATCCACCCACGGGTTTAACTCTGCAAGTTGAGTGCACACATTGACAAACATTCTGTTAGATAGCTGCGTTTTGGATTTAGAAGCAGATACTTCCCTGTGCTTACTGCTCTTTCTTCCATAGGCCGGTATTGGGCTGAAAACGCCTGTTTTGAGACTCTGCACAGAAACTGTTTGCAGACTGCTGAATCCAAACACGGGTTTAACTCTGGAATTTGAGTGCACACATTGACAACCATTCTGTTTGATAGCTGCGTTTCGGATTTAGAAGCAGATATTTCCCTGTGCTTACTGCCCTTTCTTCCATAGGCCGGGATTGGGCTGAAAATGCCTGTTTTGAGACTCTGCACAGAAAGTGTTTGCAGACTGCTGAATCCACACACGGGTTTAACTCTGGAAGTTGAGTGCACACATTGACAATCGTTCTGTTAGATAGCTGCGTTTTGGATTTAGAAGCAGAAATTTCACTGTGCTTACTGCCCTTTCTTCCATAGTCCGGTAATGGGCTGAAAACGCCTGTTTTGAGACACTGCACAGAATGGGTTTGCAGACTGTGGAATCCACACTCGGTTTTAACTCTGGAAGTTGAGTTCACACATTGACAACCGTTCTGTTAGATAGCTGCGTTTTGGATTTAGAAGCAGAAATTTCCCTGTGCTTACTGCCCTTTGTTCCATAGGCCGGTATTGGGCTGAAAACGCCTGTTTTGAGACTCTGCACAGAAAGTATTTGCAGTCTGCTGAATCCACACACGGGTTTAACTCTGGAAGTTGAGTGCACACATTGACAACCGTGGTGTTAGATAGCTGCGTTTTGGATTTAGAAGCAGATATTTCCCTGTGCTTACTGCCCCTTCTTCCATAGGCCGGAATTGGGCTGAAAACGCCTGTTTTGAGACTCTGCACAGAATGTGTTAGCAGACTGCTGAGTCCACAGACGGGTTTAACTCTGGAAGTTGAGTGCACACATTGACAACCGTTCTGTTAGATAGCTGCGTTTTGGATTTAGAAGCAGATATTTCCCTGTGCTAACTGCCCTTTCTTCCATAGGCCGGGATTGGGCTGAAAACGCCTGTTTTGAGACTCTGCACAGAAAGTGTTTGCAGACTGCTGAATCCACAGACGGGTTTAACTCTGGAAGTTGAGTGCACACATTGACAACCGTTCTGTTAGATAGCTGCGTTTTGGATTTAGAAGCAGATATTTCCCTGAGCTTACTGCCCTTTCTTCCATAGGCCGGTATTGGGCTGAAAACGCCTGTTTTGAGACTATTCACAGAAAGTGTTTACAGACTGCTGAATCCACACACGGGTTTAACTATGCATGTTGAGTGCACACATTGACAACCATTCTGTTAGAAAGCTGCGTTTTGGATTTAGAAGCAGATATTTCCCTGTGCTTACTGCCCTTTCTTACATAGGCCGGGACTGGGCTGAAAACGCCTGTTTTGAGACTCTGCACAGAAAGGGTTTGCAGCCTGCTGAATCCACACACGGCTTTAACTCTGGAAGTTGAGTGCACACATTGACAACCGTTCTGTTAGATAGCTGCGTTTTGGATTTAGAAGCAGATATTTCCCTGAGCTTACTGCCCTTTCTTCCATATGCCGGTATAGGGCTGAAAACGCCTGTTTAGAGACTCTGCAAAGAATGTGTTTGCAGAATGCTGAATCCACACACGGGATTAACTCTGGAATTTGAGTGCACCCACTGACAACCGTTCTGTTAGATAGCTGCGTTTTGGATTTAGAAGCAGATATTTCCCTGTTCTTACTGCCCTTTCTTCCATATGCCGGTATTGGGCTGAAAACGCCTGTTTTGAGACTCTGCACAGAAAGTGTTTGCAGACTGCTGAATACACACACGGGTTTAACTCTGGAAGTTGAGTGCACACGTTGACAAACGTTCTGTTAGACAGCTGCGTTTTGGATTTAGAAGCAGATATTTCCCTGTGCTTACTGCCCTTTCTTCCATAGGCCGGTATTGGGCTGAAAACGCCTGTTTTGAGACTCTGCACAGAAAGGGTTTGCAGACTGCTGAATCCACACACGGGTTTAACTCTGGAAGTTGAGTGTACACATTGACAACCGTTCTGTTAGATAGCTGCGTTTTGGATTTAGAAGCAGACAATTCCCTGTGCTTACTGCCCTTTCTTCCATATGCCGGTATTGGTCTGAAAACGCCTGTTATGAGACTCTGCACAGAAAGTGTTTCCAGACTGCTGAATACACACACGGGTTTAACTCTGGAAGTTGAGTGCACACATTGACAAACCTTCTGTTAGATAGCTGCGTTTTGGATTTAGAAGCAGAAATTTCCCTGTGCTTACTGCCCTTTCTTCCATAGGCCGGGATTGGGCTGAAAATGCCTGTTTTGAGACTCTGCACAGAAAGTGTTTGCAGATTGCTGAATCCACACACGGGTTTAACTCTGGAAGTTGAGTGCACACATTGACAATCGTTCTGTTAGATAGCTGCGTTTTGGATTTAGAAGCAGAAATTTCACTGTGCTTACTGCCCTTTCTTCCATAGTCCGGTAATGGGCTGAAAACGCCTGTTTTGAGATACTGCACAGAATGGGTTTGCAGACTGCGGAATCCACACTCGGGTTTAACTCTGGAAGTTGAGTGCACACATTTACAACCGTTCTGTTAGATAGCTGTGTTTTCGATTTAGAAGCAGAAATTTCCCTGTGCTTACTGCCCTTTCTTCCTTAGGCCGGTATTGGGCTGAAAACGCCTGTTCTGAGACTCTGCACAGAAACTGTTTGCAGACTGCTGAATCCACACACGGGTTTAACTCTGGAAGTTGAGTGCCCACATTGACAACTGTTCTGTTAGATAGCTGCGTTTTGAATTTAGAAGCAGATATTTCCCTGTGCTTACTGCCCCTTCTTCCATAGGCCGGTATTGGACTGAAAACGCCTGTTTTGAGACTCTGCACAGAAAGTGTTTGCAGACTGCTTAATCCACACACGGGTTTAACTCTGGAAGTTGAGTGCACCCATTGACAACCGTTCTGTTAGATAGCTGCGTTTTGGATTTAGAAGCAGATATTTCCCTGTTCTTACTGCCCTTTCTTCCATATGCCGGTATTGGGCTGAAAACGCCTGTTTTGAGACTCTGCACAGAAAGTGTTTGCAGACTGCTGAAGCCACACACTGGTTTAACTCTGGAAGTTGAGTGCACACTTTGACAAACGTTCTGTTATTCAGCTGCGTTTTGGATTTAGAAGCAGATATTTCCCTGTGCTTGCTGCCCTTTCTTCCATAGCCGGGTATTGGGCTGAAAACGCCTGTTTTGAGACTCTGCACAGAAAGTGTGTGCAGACTGCTGAATCCACACACGGGTTTAACTCTGGAAGTTGAGTGCACACTTTGACAACCGTTCTGTTAGATAGCTGCGTTTTGAATTTAGAAGCAGACAATTCCCTGTGCTTACTGCCCTTTCTTCCATAGGCCGGGATTTGGATGAAAACCCCTGTTTTGAGACTCTGCACAGAAAGTGTTTGCAGACTGCTGAATCCACACACGGGTTTACCTCTGGAAGTTGAGTGCACACATTGACAACCGTTCGGTTAGATAGCTACGTTTTCGATTTAGAAGCAGATATTTACCTGTGCTTACTGCCCTTTCTTCCATAGGTCGGTATTGGGCTGAAAATGCCTGTTTTGAGACTCTGCACAGAAATTGTTTGTAGACTGCTGAATCCACACATGGGTTAAACTCTGGAAGTTGAGTGCACACATTGACAACCGTTCTGTTAGATAGCAGCGTTTTGGATTTAGAAGCAGATATTTCCCTGTGCTTACTGCCCTTTCTTCCATAGGCCAGCATTGGGCTGAAAACGCCTGTTTTGAGACTCTGCACAGAATGTGTTTGCAGAATGCTGAATCCACACACGGGATTATCTCTGGAAGTTGAGTGCACACATTGACAACCGTTCTGTTACATAGCTGCGTTTTGGATTTAGAAGCAGATATTTACCTGGGCTTACTGCCTTTTCTTCCATAGGCCGGTATTGGGCTGAAAACGCCTGTTTTGAGACTCTGCACAGAAAGTGTTTGCAGACTGCTGAATGCACACACGTGTTTAACTCTGGAAGCTGAGTGCACACATTGAAAACCGTTCTGTTAGATAGCTGCGTTTTGGATTTAGAAGTAGGTATTTCCCTGTGCTTACTGCCCCTTCTTCCTTAGGCCGGTAATGGGCTGAAAACGCCTGTTTTGAGACACTGCACAGAAAGTGTTTGCAGACTGCTGAATCCACACACGGGTTTAGCTCTGGACGTTGAGTGCACACATTGACAACCGTTCTGCTAGATAGCTGCGTTTTGGAATTAGAAGCAGAAATTTCCCTGTGGTTACTGCCCTTTCTTCCATAGGCCGGTATTGGGCTGAAAACGCCTGTTATGAGTCTCTGCACAGAAAGTGTTTGCAGACTGCTGAATCCACCCACGGGTTTAACTCTGCAAGTTGAGTGTACACATTGACAACCATTCTTTTAGATAGCTGCGTTTTGGATTTAGAAGCAGATACTTCCCTGTGCTTACTGCTCTTTCTTCCATAGGCCGGTATTGGGCTGAAAACGCCTGTTTTGAGACTCTGCACAGAAACTGTTTGCAGACTGCTGAATCCACACACGGGTTTAACTCTGGAATTTGAGTGCACACATTGACAACCATTCTGTTTGATAGCTGCGTTTTGGATTTAGAAGCAGATATTTCCCTGTGCTTACTGCCCTTTCTTCCATAGGCCGGGATTGGGCTGAAAATGCCTGTTTTGAGACTCTGCACAGAAAGTGTTTGCAGACTGCTGAATCCACACACGGGTTTAACTCTGGAAGTTGAGTGCACACATTGACAATCGTTCTGTTAGATAGCTGCGTTTTGGATTTAGAAGCAGAAATTTCCCTGTGCTTACTGCCCTTTCTTCCATAGTCCGGTAATGGGCTGAAAACGCCTGTTTTGAGACACTGCACAGAATGGGTTTGCAGACTGTGGAATCCACACTCGGGTTTAACTCTGGAAGTTGAGTTCACACATTGACAACCGTTCTGTTAGATAGCTGCGTTTTGGATTTAGAAGCAGAAATTTCCCTGTGCTTACTGCCCTTTGTTCCATAGGCCGGTATTGGGCTGAAAACGCCTGTTTTGAGACTCTGCACAGAAAGTATTTGCAGTCTGCTGAATCCACACACGGGTTTATCTCTGGAAGTTGAGTGCACACATTGACAACCGTGGTGTTAGATAGCTGCGTTTTGGATTTAGAAGCAGATATTTCCCTGTGCTTACTGCCCCTTCTTCCATAGGCCGGAATTGGGCTGAAAACGCCTGTTTTGAGACTCTGCACAGAAAGTGTTAGCAGACTGCTGAGTCCACAGACGGGTTTAACTCTGGAAGTTGAGTGCACACATTGACAACCGTTCTGTTAGATAGCTGCGTTTTGGATTTAGAAGCAGATATTTCCCTGTGCTAACTGCCCTTTCTTCCATAGGCCGGGATTGGGCTGAAAACGCCTGTTTTGAGACTCTGCACAGAAAGTGTTTGCAGACTGCTGAATCCACAGACGGGTTTAACTCTGGAAGTTGAGTGCACACATTGACAACCGTTCTGTTAGATAGCTGCGTTTTGGATTTAGAAGCAGATATTTCCCTGAGCTTACTGCCCTTTCTTCCATAGGCCGGTATTGGGCTGAAAACGCCTGTTTTGAGACTATTCACAGAAAGTGTTTACAGACTGCTGAATCCACACACGGGTTTAACTATGCATGTTGAGTGCACACATTGACAACCATTCTGTTAGAAAGCTGCGTTTTGGATTTAGAAGCAGATATTTCCCTGTGCTTACTGCCCTTTCTTACATAGGCCGGGACTGGGCTGAAAACGCCTGTTTTGAGACTCTGCACAGAAAGGGTTTGCAGCCTGCTGAATCCACACACGGCTTTAACTCTGGAAGTTGAGTGCACACATTGACAACCGTTCTGTTAGATAGCTGCGTTTTGTATTTAGAAGCAGATATTTCCCTGTGCTTACTGCCCTTTCTTCCATAGGCCGGTATTGGGCTGAGAACGCCTGTTTTGAGACTCTGCACAGAAAGTGTTTGTTGACTGCTGAATCCACACACTGGTTAAACTCTGGAAGTTGAGTGCACACATTGACAACCGTTCTGTGAGATTGCAGCGTTTTGGATTTAGAAGCAGATATTTCCCTGTGCTTGCTGCCCTTTCTTCCATATGCCGGTATAGGGCTGAAAACGCCTGTTTAGAGACTCTGCACAGAATGTGTTTGCAGAATGCTGAATCCACACACGGGATTAACTCTGGAAGTTGAGTGCACCCACTGACAACCGTTCTGTTAGATAGCTGCGTTTTGGATTTAGAAGCAGATATTTCCCTGTTCTTACTGCCCTTTCTTCCATATGCCGGTATTGGGCTGAAAACGCCTGTTTTGAGACTCTGCACAGAAAGTGTTTGCAGACTGCTGAATACACACACGGGTTTAACTCTGGAAGTTGAGTGCACACGTTGACAAACGTTCTGTTAGACAGCTGCGTTTTGGATTTAGAAGCAGATATTTCCCTGTGCTTACTGCCCTTTCTTCCATAGGCCGGTATTGGGCTGAAAACGCCTGTTTTGAGACTCTGCACAGAAAGGGTTTGCAGACTGCTGAATCCACACACGGGTTTAACTCTGGAAGTTGAGTGTACACATTGACAACCGTTCTGTTAGATAGCTGCGTTTTGGATTTAGAAGCAGACAATTCCCTGTGCTTACTGCCCTTTCTTCCATATGCCGGTAGTGGTCTGAAAACGCCTGTTATGAGACTCTGCACAGAAAGTGTTTCCAGACTGCTGAATACACACACGGGTTTAACTCTGGAAGTTGAGTGCACACATTGACAAACCTTCTGTTAGATAGCTGCGTTTTGGATTTAGAAGCAGAAATTTCCCTGTGCTTACTGCCCTTTCTTCCATAGGCCGGGATTGGGCTGAAAATGCCTGTTTTGAGACTCTGCACAGAAAGTGTTTGCAGATTGCTGAATCCACACACGGGTTTATCTCTGGAAGTTGAGTGCACACATTGACAATCGTTCTGTTAGATAGCTGCGTTTTGGATTTAGAAGCAGAAATTTCACTGTGCTTACTGCCCTTTCTTCCATAGTCCGGTAATGGGCTGAAAACGTCTGTTTTGAGATACTGCACAGAATGGGTTTGCAGACTGTGGAATCCACACTCGGGTTTAACTCTGGAAGTTGAGTGCACACATTTACAACCGTTCTGTTAGATAGCTGTGTTTTCGATTTAGAAGCAGATATTTCCCTGTGCTTACTGTCCTTTCTTCCTTAGGCCGGTATTGGGCTGAAAACGCCTGTTCTGAGACTCTGCACAGAAACTGTTTGCAGACTGCTGAATCCACACACGGGTTTAACTCTGGAAGTTGAGTGCCCACATTGACAACCGTTCTGTTAGATAGCTGCGTTTTGGATTTAGAAGCAGATATTTCCCTGTGCTTACTGCCCCTTCTTCCATAGGCCGGTATTGGACTGAAAACTCCTGTTTTGAGACTCTGCACAGAAAGTGTTTGCAGACTGCTTTATCCACACACGGGTTTAACTCTGGAAGTTGAGTGCACCCATTGACAACCGTTCTGTTAGATAGCTGCGTTTTGGATTTAGAAGCAGATATTTCCCTGTTCTTACTGCCCTTTCTTCCATATGCCGGTATTGGGCTGAAAACGCCTGTTTTGAGACTCTGCACAGAAAGTGTTTGCAGACTGCTGAAGCCACACACTGGTTTAACTCTGGAAGTTGAGTGCACACTTTGACAAACGTTCTGTTATTCAGCTGCGTTTTGGATTTAGAAGCAGATATTTCCCTGTGCTTACTGCCCTTTCTTCCATAGGCCGGGATTTGGATGAAAACCCCTGTTTTGAGACTCTGCACAGAAAGTGTTTGCAGACTGCTGAATCCACACACGGGTTTACCTCTGGAAGTTGAGTGCACACATTGACAACCGTTCGGTTAGATAGCTACGTTTTCGATTTAGAAGCAGATATTTACCTGTGCTTACTGCCCTTTCTTCCATAGGTCGGTATTGGGCTGAAAATGCCTGTTTTGAGACTCTGCACAGAAAGTGTTTGTAGACTGCTGAATCCACACATGGGTTAAACTCTGGAAGTTGAGTGCACACATTGACAACCGTTCTGTTAGATAGCAGCGTTTTGGATTTAGAAGCAGATATTTCCCTGTGCTTACTGCCCTTTCTTCCATAGGCCAGCATTGGGCTGAAAACGCCTGTTTTGAGACTCTGCACAGAATGTGTTTGCAGAATGCTGAATCCACACACGGGATTATCTCTGGAAGTTGAGTGCACACATTGACAACCGTTCTGTTACATAGCTGCGTTTTGGATTTAGAAGCAGATATTTACCTGGGCTTACTGCCTTTTCTTCCATAGGCTGGTATTGGGCTGAAAACGCCTGTTTTGAGACTCTGCACAGAAAGTGTTTGCAGACTGCTGAATGCACACACGTGTTTAACTCTGGAAGCTGAGTGCACACATTGATAACCGTTCTGTTAGATAGCTGCGTTTTGGATTTAGAAGTAGGTATTTCCCTGTGCTTACTGCCCCTTCTTCCTTAGGCCGGTAATGGGCTGAAAACGCCTGTTTTGAGACACTGCACAGAAAGTGTTTGCAGACTGCTGAATCCACACACGGGTTTAGCTCTGGACGTTGAGTGCACACATTGACAACCGTTCTGCTAGATAGCTGCGTTTTGGAATTAGAAGCAGAAATTTCCCTGTGGTTACTGCCCTTTCTTCCATAGGCCGGTATTGGGCTGAAAACGCCTGTTATGAGTCTCTGCACAGAAAGTGTTTGCAGACTGCTGAATCCACCCACGGGTTTAACTCTGCAAGTTGAGTGCACACATTGACAAACATTCTGTTAGATAGCTGCGTTTTGGATTTAGAAGCAGATACTTCCCTGTGCTTACTGCTCTTTCTTCCATAGGCCGGTATTGGGCTGAAAACGTCTGTTTTGAGACTCTGCACAGAAAGTGTTTGCAGACTGCTGAATCCACACACGGGTTTAACTCTGGAAGTTGAGTGCACACATTGACAATCGTTCTGTTAGATAGCTGCGTTTTGGATTTAGAAGCAGAAATTTCACTGTGCTTACTGCCCTTTCTTCCATAGTCCGGTAATGGGCTGAAAACGCCTGTTTTGAGACACTGCACAGAATGGGTTTGCAGACTGTGGAATCCACACTCGGGTTTAACTCTGGAAGTTGAGTTCACACATTGACAACCGTTCTGTTAGATAGCTGCGTTTTGGATTTAGAAGCAGAAATTTCCCTGTGCTTACTGCCCTTTGTTCCATAGGCCGGTATTGGGCTGAAAACGCCTGTTTTGAGACTCTGCACAGAAAGTATTTGCAGTCTGCTGAATCCACACACGGGTTTAACTCTGGAAGTTGAGTGCACACATTGACAACCGTGGTGTTAGATAGCTGCGTTTTGGATTTAGAAGCAGATATTTCCCTGTGCTTACTGCCCCTTCTTCCATAGGCCGGAATTGGGCTGAAAACGCCTGTTTTGAGACTCTGCACAGAAAGCGTTAGCAGACTGCTGAGTCCACAGACGGGTTTAACTCTGGAAGTTGAGTGCACACATTGACAACCGTTCTGTTAGATAGCTGCGTTTTGGATTTAGAAGCAGATATTTCCCTGTGCTAACTGCCCTTTCTTCCATAGGCCGGGATTGGGCTGAAAACGCCTGTTTTGAGACTCTGCACAGAAAGTGTTTGCAGACTGCTGAATCCACAGACGGGTTTAACTCTGGAAGTTGAGTGCACACATTGACAACCGTTCTGTTAGATAGCTGCGTTTTGGATTTAGAAGCAGATATTTCCCTGAGCTTACTGCCCTTTCTTCCATAGGCCGGTATTGGGCTGAAAACGCCTGTTTTGAGACTATTCACAGAAAGTGTTTACAGACTGCTGAATCCACACACGGGTTTAACTATGCATGTTGAGTGCACACATTGACAACCATTCTGTTAGAAAGCTGCGTTTTGGATTTAGAAGCAGATATTTCCCTGTGCTTACTGCCCTTTCTTACATAGGCCGGGACTGGGCTGAAAACGCCTGTTTTGAGACTCTGCACAGAAAGGGTTTGCAGCCTGCTGAATCCACACACGGCTTTAACTCTGGAAGTTGAGTGCACACATTGACAACCGTTCTGTTAGATAGCTGCGTTTTGTATTTAGAAGCAGATATTTCCCTGTGCTTACTGCCCTTTCTTCCATAGGCCGGTATTGGGCTGAGAACGCCTGTTTTGAGACTCTGCACAGAAAGTGTTTGTTGACTGCTGAATCCACACACTGGTTAAACTCTGGAAGTTGAGTGCACACATTGACAACCGTTCTGTGAGATTGCAGCGTTTTGGATTTAGAAGCAGATATTTCCCTGTGCTTGCTGCCCTTTCTTCCATATGCCGGTATAGGGCTGAAAACGCCTGTTTAGAGACTCTGCACAGAATGTGTTTGCAGAATGCTGAATCCACACACGGGATTAACTCTGGAAGTTGAGTGCACCCACTGACAACCGTTCTGTTAGATAGCTGCGTTTTGGATTTAGAAGCAGATATTTCCCTGTTCTTACTGCCCTTTCTTCCATATGCCGGTATTGGGCTGAAAACGCCTGTTTTGAGACTCTGCACAGAAAGTGTTTGCAGACTGCTGAATACACACACGGGTTTAACTCTGGAAGTTGAGTGCACACGTTGACAAACGTTCTGTTAGACAGCTGCGTTTTGGATTTAGAAGCAGATATTTCCCTGTGCTTACTGCCCTTTCTTCCATAGGCCGGTATTGGGCTGAAAACGCCTGTTTTGAGACTCTGCACAGAAAGGGTTTGCAGACTGCTGAATCCACACACGGGTTTAACTCTGGAAGTTGAGTGTACACATTGACAACCGTTCTGTTAGATAGCTGCGTTTTGGATTTAGAAGCAGACTATTCCCTGTGCTTACTGCCCTTTCTTCCATATGCCGGTATTGGTCTGAAAACGCCTGTTATGAGACTCTGCACAGAAAGTGTTTCCAGACTGCTGAATACACACACGGGTTTAACTCTGGAAGTTGAGTGCACACATTGACAAACCTTCTGTTAGATAGCTGCGTTTTGGATTTAGAAGCAGAAATTTCCCTGTGCTTACTGCCCTTTCTTCCATAGGCCGGGATTGGGCTGAAAATGCCTGTTTTGAGACTCTGCACAGAAAGTGTTTGTAGATTGGTGAATCCACACACGGGTTTAACTCTGGAAGTTGAGTGCACACATTGACAATCGTTCTGTTAGATAGCTGCGTTTTGGATTTAGAAGCAGAAATTTCACTGTGCTTACTGCACTTTCTTCCATAGTCCGGTAATGGGCTGAAAACGCCTGTTTTGAGATACTGCACAGAATGGGTTTGTAGACTGTGGAATCCACACTCGGGTTTAACTCTGGAAGTTGAGTTCACACATTGACAACCGTTCTGTTAGATAGCTGCGTTTTGGATTTAGAAGCAGAAATTTCCCTGTGCTTACTGCCCTTTGTTCCATAGGCCGGTATTGGGCTGAAAACGCCTGTTTTGAGACTCTGCACAGAAAGTATTTGCAGTCTGCTGAATCCACACACGGGTTTAACTCTGGAAGTTGAGTGCACACATTGACAACCGTGGTGTTAGATAGCTGCGTTTTGGATTTAGAAGCAGATATTTCCCTGTGCTTACTGCCCCTTCTTCCATAGGCCGGAATTGGGCTGAAAACGCCTGTTTTGAGACTCTGCACAGAAAGTGTTAGCAGACTGCTGAGTCCACAGACAGGTTTAACTCTGGAAGTTGAGTGAACACATTGACAACCGTTCTGTTAGATAGCTGCGTTTTGGATTTAGAAGCAGATATTTCCCTGTGCTTACTGCCCTTTCTTCCATAGGCCGGGATTGGGCTGAAAACGCCTGTTTTGAGACTCTGCACAGAAAGTGTTTGCAGACTGCTGAATCCACAGACGGGTTTAACTCTGGAAGTTGAGTGCACACATTGACAACCGTTCTGTTAGATAGCTGCGTTTTGGATTTAGAAGCAGATATTTCCCTGAGCTTACTGCCCTTTCTTCCATAGGCCGGTATTGGGCTGAAAACGCCTGTTTTGAGACTATTCACAGAAAGTGTTTACAGACTGCTGAATCCACACACGGGTTTAACTATGCATGTTGAGTGCACACATTGACAACCATTCTGTTAGAAAGCTGCGTTTTGGATTTAGAAGCAGATATTTCCCTGTGCTTACTGCCCTTTCTTACATAGGCCGGGACTGGGCTGAAAACGCCTGTTTTGAGACTCTGCACAGAAAGGGTTTGCAGCCTGCTGAATACACACACGGCTTTAACACTGGAAGTTGAGTGCACACATTGACAACCGTTCTGTTAGATAGCTGCGTTTTGTATTTAGAAGCAGATATTTCCCTGTGCTTACTGCCCTTTCTTCCATAGGCCGGTATTGGGCTGAGAACGCCTGTTTTGAGACTCTACACAGAAAGTGTTTGTTGACTGCTGAATCCACACACTGGTTAAACTCTGGAAGTTGAGTGCACACATTGACAACCGTTCTGTGAGATTGCAGCGTTTTGGATTTAGAAGCAGACATTTCCCTGTGCTTGCTGCACTTTCTTCCATATGCCGGTATAGGGCTGAAAACGCCTGTTTAGAGACTCTGCACAGAATGTGTTTGCAGAATGCTGAATCCACACACGGGATTAACTCTGGAAGTTGAGTGCACACATTGAAAACCGTTCTGTTAGATAGCTGCGTTTTGGATTTAGAAGCAGATATTTCCCTGTGCTTACTGCCGTTTCTTCCATAGGCCGGTATTGGGCTGAAAACGCCTGTTTTGAGACTCTGCACAGAAAGGGTTTGCAGACTGCTGAATCCACACACGGATTTAATCCTGGAAGTTGAGTGCACACATTGACAACCGTTCTGTTAGTTAGCTGCGTTTTGGATTTAGAAGCAGATATTTCCCTGTGCTTACTGCCCTTTCCTCCATAGGCCGGTACTGGGCTGAAAACGCCTGTTATGAGACTCTGCACAGAAACTGTTTGCAGACTGCTGAATCCACACAGGGGTTTAACTCTGGAAGTTGAGTGCCCACATTGACAACCGTTCTGTTAGATAGCTGCGTTTTGGATTTAGAAGCAGATATTTCCCTGTGCTTACTGTCCCTTCTTCCATAGGCCGGTATTGGGCTGAAAACTCCTGTTTTGAGACTCTGCACAGAAAGTGTTTGCAGACTGCTGAATCCACACACGGGTTTAACTCTGGAAGTTGAGTGCACCCACTAACAACCGTTCTGTTAGATAGCTGCGTTTTGGATTTAGAAGCAGATATTTCCCTGTTCTTACTGCCCTTTCTTCCATATGCCGGTATTGGGCTGAAAACGCCTGTTTTGAGACTCTGCACCGAAAGTGTTTGCAGACTGCTGAATACACACACGGGTTTAACTCTGGAAGTTGAGTGCACACGTTGACAAACGTTCTGTTAGACAGCTGCGTTTTGGATTTAGAAGCAGATATTTCCCTGTGCTTACTGCCCTTTCTTCCATAGGCCGGTATTGGGCTGAAAACGTATGTTTTGAGACTCTGCACAGAAAGGGTTTGCAGACTGCTGAATCCACACACGGGTTTAATTCTGGAAGTTGAGTGCACACATTGACAACCGTTCTGTTAGATAGCTGCGTTTTGGATTTAGAAGCAGACAATTCCCTGTGCTTACTGCCCTTTCTTCCATATGCCGGTATTGGCCTGAAAACGCCTGTTATGAGACTCTGCACAGAAAGTGTTTCCAGACTGCTGAATACACACACGGGTTTAACTCTGGAAGTTGAGTGCACACATTGACAAACCTTCTGTTAGATAGCTGCGTTTTGGATTTAGAAGCAGAAATTTCCCTGTGCTTACTGCCCTTTCTTCCATAGGCCGGTACTGGGCTGAAAACGCGTGTTTTGAGACTCTGCACAGAAAGTGTTTGCAGACTGCTGAATCCACACACGGCTTTAACTCAGGAAGTTGAGTGCACACACTGACAACCGTTCTGTTAGATAGCTGCGTTTTGGATTTAGAAGCAGATATTTCCCTGTGCTTACTGCCCTTTCTTCCATAGACCGGTATTGGGCTGAAAACGCCAGTTTTGAGACTCTGCACATAAAGGGTTTGCAGACTGCTGAATCCACACACGGGTTTTACTCTGGAATTGAGTGCACACATTGACAACCGTTCTGTTAGATAGCTGCGTTTTGGATTTAGAAGCAGACATTTCCCTGTGCTTACTGCCCTTTCTTCCATAGGCCGGTATTGGGCTGAAAACGCCTGTTTTGAGACTCTGCACAGAAAGTGTTTGCAGACTGATGAATTCACAAACGGGTTTAACTCTGCAAGTTTAGTGCACACATTGACAACCGTTCTGTTAGATAGCTGCATTATGGATTTAGAAGCAGATATTTCCCTGTGCTTACTGCCCTTTCTTCCATAGCCCAGTACTGGGCTGAAAACGCCTGTTTTGAGACTCTGCACAGAAAGTGTTTGCAGACTGCTGAATCCACACACGGCTTTAAGTCTGGAAGTTGAGTGCACACATTGACAAACGTTCTGTTAGATAGCTGCGTTTTGGATTTAGAAGCAGATATTTCCCTGTGCTTACTGCCCCTTCTTCCATAGGCCGGTATTGGGCTGATAACGCCTGTTTTGAGACTCTGCACAGAAAGTGTTTGCAGACTGCTGAGTCCACACACGGGTTTTACTCTGGAAGTTGGGTGCACACTTTGACAACCATTCATTTAGATAGCTGCGTTTTGGATTTAGAAGCAGATATTTCCCTGAGCCTACTGCCCTTTCTTCCATATGCCGGTTTTGGGCTGAAAACGCCTGTTTTGAGACTCTGCACAGAAAGTGATTGCAGACTGCTGAATCCACACACGGGTTTAACTCTGGAAGTTGAGTACACACATTGACAACCGTTCTGTTAGATAGCTGTGTTTTGGATTTAGAAGCAGATATTTCCCTGTGCTTGCTGCCCTTTCTTCCATAGGCCGGTATTGGGCTGAAAACGCCTGTTTTGAGACTCTGCACAGAAAGGGTTTGCAGACTGATGAATTCACACACGGGTTTAACTCTGCAAGTTTAGTGCACACATTGACAACCGTTCTGTTACAAAGCTGTATTTTGGATGTAGAAGCAGATATTTCCCTGTGCTTACTGCCCTTTCTTCCATAGGCCGGTATTGGGCTCAAAACGCGAGTTTTGAGACTCTGCACAGAAAGTGTGTGCGGACTGCTGAATACACACACGGGTTTAACTCTGGAAGTTGAGTGCACACATTGACAACCGTTCTGTTAGATAGCTGCGTTTTGGATTTAGAAGCAGATATTTCCCTGTGCTTACTGCCCTTTCTTCCATAGGCCGGTACTGGGCTGAAAACGCCTGTTTTGAGACTCTGCACAGAAAGTGTGTGCAGACTGCTGAATCCACACACCGCTTTAACTCTGGAAGTTGAGTGCACACATTGACAACCGTTCTGTTAGATAGCTGCGTTTTGGATTTAGAAGCAGATATTTCCCTGTGCTTACTGCCCTTTCTTCCATAGGCCGGTATAGGGCTGAAAACGCCTGTTTTGAGACTCTGCACAGAATGTGTTTGCAGAATGCTAAATCCACACACGGGATTAACTCTGGAAGTTGAGTGCACACATTGACAACCGTTCTGTTACATAGCTGCGTTTTGGATTCAGAGGCAGATATTTCCCTGTGCTTACTACCCTTTCTTCCATAGGCCGGTATTGGGCTGAAAATGCCTGTTTTGAGACTCTGCACAGAAAGTGTTTGCAGACTGCTGAATGCACACACGGGTTTAACTCTGGAAGCTGAGTGCACACATTGACAACCGTTCTGTTACATAGCTGCGATTTGGACTGAAGCAGATATTTCCCTGTGCTTACTGCCCTTTCTTCCATAGGCCGGTACTGGGCTGAAAACGCCTGTTTTGAGACTCTGCACAGAAAGTGTTTGCAGACTGCTGAATCCACACACGGCTTTAACTCTGGAAATTGAGTGCACACCTTGACAACCGTTCTGTTACATAGCTGCGTTTTGGATTTAGAAGCAGATATTTCCCTGTGCTTACTGCCATTTCTGCCTTAGGCCGGTATTGGGCTGAAAACGCCTGTTTTGAGACTCTGCACAGAAACTCTTTGCAGACTGCTGAATCCACACACGGGTTTAACTCTGGAAGTTGAGTGCACACATTGACAAACGTTCTGTTAGATAGCTGCGTTTTGGATTTAGAAGAAGATATTTCCCTGTGCTTACTGCCCTTTCTTCCATAGGCCGGTATTGGACTGAAAACGCCTGTTTTGAGACTCTGCACAGAAAGTGTTTGCAGACGGCTGAATCCACACACGGGTTTAACTCTGTAAGTTTAGTGCACACATTGGCAACCGTTCTGTTAGATATCTGCATTTTGGATTTAGAAGCAGAAATTACCCTGTGCTTACTGCCCTTTCTTCCATAGGCCGGTATTGCGCTGAAAACGCCTGTTTTGAGACTCTGCACAGAAAGTGTGTGCAGACTGCTGAATACACACACGGGTTTAACTCTGGAAGTTGAGTGCACACATTGACAACCGTTCTGTTAGATAGCTGCGTTTTGTATTTAGAAGCAGAAATTTCCCTGTGCTTACTGCCCTTTCTTCCATAGGCCGGTATTGGGCTGAAAACGCCTGTTTTGAGACTCTTCACAGAAAGTGTTTGCAGACTGCTGAATCCACACACGGCTTTAACTCAGGAAGTTGAGTGCACACACTGAAAACCGTTCTGTTAGATATCTGCGTTTTGGATTTAGAAGCAGATATTTCCCTGTGCTTACTGCCCTTTCTTCCATAGACCGGTATTGGGCTGAAAACGCCAGTTTTGAGACTCTGCACATAAAGGGTTTGCAGACTGCTGAATCCACACACGGGTTTTACTCTGGAAGTTGAGTGCACACATTGACAACCGTTCTGTTAGATAGCTGCGTTTTGGATTTAGAAGCAGATATTTCCCTGTGTTTACTGCCCTTTCTTCCATAGGCCGGTATTGGGCTGAAAACGCCTGTTTTGAGACTCTGCACAGAAAGTGTTTGCAGACTGATGAATTCACAAACGGGTTTAACTCTGCAAGTTTAGTGCACACATTGACAGCCGTTCTGTTAGATAGCTGCATTTTGGATTTAGAAGCAGATATTTCCCTGTGCTTACTGCCCTTTCTTCCATAGCCCAGTACTGGGCTGAAAACGCCTGTTTTGAGACTCTGCACAGAAAGTGTTTGCAGACTGCTGAATCCACACACGGCTTTAAGTCTGGAAGTTGAGTGCACACATTGACAAACGTTCTGTTAGATAGCTGCGTTTTGGATTTAGAAGCAGATATTTCCCTGTGCTTACTGCCCTTGCTTCCATAGGCCGTTATTGGGCTGAAAACGCCTGTTTTGAGACTCTGCACAGAAAGTGTTTGCAGACTGCTGAATCCACACACGGGTGTAACTCTGGAAGCTGAGTGCACACATTGACAACAGTTATGCTAGATAGATACGTTTTGGATTTAGAAGCAGAAATTTCCCTGTGCTTACTGCCCTTTCTTCCATAGGGCGGTATTGGGCTGAAAACGCCTGTTTTGAGACTCTGCACAGGAAGTGTTTGCAGACTGCTGAATCCACACACGGGTTTAACTCTGGAAGTTGAGTGCACACATTGACAACCGTTCTGTTAGATAGCTGCGTTTTGGATTTAGAAGCAGATATTTCCCTGTGCTTACTGCCCTTTCTTCCATAGGCCGGTATTGGACAGAAAACGCCTGTTTTGAGACTCTGCACAGAAAGTGTGTGCAGCCTGCTGAATACACACACGGGTTTAACTCTGGAAGTTGAGTGCACACATTGACAACCGTTCTGTTAGATAGCTGCGTTTTGGATTTAGAAGCAGATATTTCCCTGTGCTTACTGCCCTTTCTTCCATAGGCCGGTACTGGGCTGAAAACGCCTGTTTTGAGACTCTGCACAGGAAGTGTTTGCAGACTACTGAATCCACACACGGCTTTAGCTCTGGAAGTTGAGTGCACACATTGACAACCGTGCTTTTAGATAGCTGCGTTTTGGATTTAGAAGCAGATATTTCCCTGTGCTTACTGCCCTTTCTTCCATATGCCGGTATTGGGCTGAAAACGCCTGTTTTGAGACTCTGCACAGAAAGTGATTGCAGACTGCTGAATCCACACACGGGTTTAACTATGGAAGTTGAGTGCACACATTGACAACCGTTCTGTTAGATAGCTGCGTTTTGGATTTAGAAGCAGATATTTCCCTGTGCTTACTGCCCTTTCTTCCATAGGCCGGTATTGGGCTGAAAACGCCTGTTTTGAGAATCTGCACAGAAAGTGTTTGCAGACTACTGAATCCACACACAGGTTTACCTCTGGACGTTGAGTACACACATTGACAACCGTTCTGTTAGATAGTTGCGTTATGGATTTAGAAGCAGATATTTCCCTGTGCTTACTGCCCTTTCTTCCATAGGCCGCTACTGGGCTGAAAACGCCTGTTTTGAGACTCTGCAATGAAAGTGTTTGCAGACTGCTGAATCCACACACAGGTTTAACACTGGAAGTTGATTGCACACATTGACAACCGTTCTGTTAGATAGCTGCATTTTGGATTTAGAAGCAGATATTTCCCTGTGCTTACTGCCCTTTCTTCCATAGGCCGCTACTGGGCTGAAAACGCCTGTTTTGAGACTCTGCACAGAAAGTGTTTGCAGACTGCTGAATCCACACACGGCTTTAACTCTGGAAGTTGAGTGCACACATTGACAACCGTTCTGTTAGATAGCTGCGTTTTGGATTTAGAAGCAGATATTTCACTGTGCTTACTGACCTTTCTTCCATAGGCCGGTATTGGGCTGAAAACGCCTGTTTTGAGACTCTGCACAGAAAGTGTGTGCAGACTGCTGAATCCACACACGGGTTTAACTCTGGAAGTTGAGTGCACACATTGACATCCGTTCTGTTAGATAGCTGCACTTTGGATTTAGAAGCAGATATTTCCCTGTGCTTACTGCCCTTTCTTCCATAGGCCGGGACTTGGATGAAAACCCCTGTTTTGAGACTCTGCACAGAAAGTGTTTGCAGACTGCTGAATCCACACACGGGTTCAACTCTGGAAGTTGAGTGCACACATTGACAACCGTTCTGTTAGATAGCTACGTTTTCGATTTAGAAGCAGATATTTCCCTGTGCTTACTGCCCTTTCTTCCATAGGTCGGTATTGGGCTGAAAACGCCTGTTTTGAGACTCTGCACAGAAACTGTTTGTAGACTGCTGATTCCACACACGGGTTAAACTCTGGAAGTTGAGCGCACACATTGACAACCCTTCTGTTAGATAGCAGCGTTTTGGATTTAGAAGCAGATATTTCCCTGTGCTATCTGCCCTTTCTTCCATATGCCGGTATAGGGCTGAAAACGACTGTTTTGAGACTCTGCACAGAATTTGTTTGCAGAATGCCGAATCCACACACGGGATTAACTCTGTAAGTTGAGTTCACACATTGAAATCCGTTCTGTTACATAGCTGCGTTTTGGATTTAGAAGCAGATATTTCCCTGTGCTTACTACCCTTTCTTCCGTAGGCCGTTATTGGGCTGAAAACGCCTGTTTTGAGACTCTGCACAGAAAGTGTTTGCAGACTGCTGAATCCACACACGGGTGTAACTCTGGAAGCTGAGTGCACATATTGACAACCGTTCTGTTAGATAGCTGTGTTTTGGATTTAGAAGCAGATATTTCCCTGTGCTTACTGCCATTTCTTCCATAGGCCGGTAATGGGCTGAAAACGCCTGTTTTGAGACTCTGCACAGAAAGTGTTTGCAGACTGCTAAATCCACACACGGGTTTAACTCTGGACGTTGAGTGCACACATTGACAACAGTTATGCTAGATAGCTGCGTTTTGGATTTAGAAGCAGATATTTCCCTGTGCTTACTGCCCTTTCTTCCATAAGCCGGTATTGGGCTGAAAACGCCTGTTTTGAGACTCTGCACAGAAAGTGTGTGCAGACTGCTGAATACACACACGGGTTTAACTCTGGAAGTTGAGTGCACACATTGACAGCCGTTCTGTTAGATAGCTGCGTTTTGGATTTAGAAGCAGATATTTCCCTGTGCTTACTGCCCTTTCTTCCATAGGCTGGTACTGGGCTGAAAACGCCTGTTTTGAGACTCTGCACAGGAAGTATTTGCAGACTGCTGAATCCACAAACGGCTTTAACTCTGGAAGTTGAGTGAACACATTGACAACCGTTCTGTTAGATAGCTGCGTTTTGGATTTAGAAGCAGATATTTCCCTGTGCTTACTGCACTTTCTTCCATAGGCCGGTATTGGGCTGAAAACGCCTGTTTTGAGACTCTGCACAGAAAGTGTTTGCAGACTGCTGAATGCACACACGGGTTTAACTCTGGAAGCTGATTGCACACATTGACAACCGTTCTGTTAGATAGCTGCGTTTTGTATTTAGAGGCAGATATTTCCCTGTGCTTACTGCACTTTCTTCCATAGGCCGGTATTGGGCTGAAAACGCCTGTTTTGAGACTCTGCACAGAAAGTGTTTGCAGACTGATGAATTCACACACGGGTTTAACTCTGCAAGTTAAGTGCACAGATTGACAACCGTTCTGTTAGAAAGCTACATTTTGGATTTAGAAGCAGATATTTCCCTGTGCTTACTGCCCTTTCTTCCACAGGCCGGTATTGCGCTGAAAACGCCTGTTTGAGACTCTGCACAGAAAGTGTGTGCAGACTGCTGAATCCACACACGGGTTTAACTCTGGAAGTTGAGTGCACACATTGACAACTGTTCTGTTAGATAGCTGCGTTTTGGATTTAGAAGCCGATATTTCCCTGTGCTTACTGCCCTTTCTTCCATAGGCCGGCACTGGGCTGAAAACGCCTGTTTTGAGACTCTGCACAGAAAGTGTTTGCAGACTGCTGAATCCACACACGTCTTTAACTCTGGAAGTTGAGTGCACACATTGACAACCGTTCTGTTAGATAGCTGCGTTTTGGATTTAGAAGCAGATATTTCCCTGTGCTTACTGCACTTTCTTCCATAGGCCGGTATTGGGCTGAAAACGCCTGTTTTGAGACTCTGCTCAGAAAGTGTGTGCAGACTGCTGAATCCACACACAGGGTAAACTCTGGAGATTGAGTGCACACATTGACAACCGTTCTGTTAGATAGCTGCGTTTTGGATTTAGAAGCAGATATTTCCCTGTGCTTACAGCCCTTTCTTCCATAGGTCGGGATTTGGATGAAAACCCCTGTTTTGAGACTCTGCACAGAAACTGTTTGCAGACTGCTGAATCCACACACGGGTTTAACTCTGGAAGTTGAGTTCCCACATTGACAACCGTTCTGTTAGATAGCTGCGTTTTGGATTTAGAAGCAGATATTTCCCTGTTCTTACTGCCCCTTCTTCCTTAGGCCGGTACTGGGCTGAAAACTCCTGTTTTGAGACTCTGCACAGAAAGTGTTTGCAGACTGCTGAATCCACACACGGGTTTAACTCTGGAAGTTGAGTGTACACTTTGACAATCGTTCTGTTAGATAGCTGCGTTTTGGATTTAGAAGCAGACAATTCCCTGTGCTTACTGCCCTTTCTTCCATATGCCCCTATTGGGCTGAAAACGCCTGTTTTGAGACTCTGCACAGAATGTGTTTGCACACTGCTGAATCCACAGACGGGTTTAACTCTGGAAGTTGAGTGCACACATTGACAACCGTTCTGTTAGATAGCTGCGTTTTGGATTTAGAAGCAGATATTTCCCTGTGCTTACTGCCCTTTCTTCCATAGGCCGGTATTGGGCTGAAAACGCCTTTTTTGAGACTCTGCACAGAAAGTGTTTGCAGACTGCTGAATCCACACAGGGGTTTAACTCTGGAAGTTGAGTGCACACATTGACAACCGTTCTGTTAGATAGCTGCGTTTTCGATTTAGAAGCAGATATTTCCCTGTGCTTACAGCCCTTTCTTCCATAGGCCGGTGTTGAGCTGAAAATGCCTGTTTTGAGACTCTGCATATAATGCGTTTGCAGACTGCTGAATCCACACACGTGTTTACCTCTGGAAGTTGAGTGCACACATTGACAATCGTTCTGTTAGATAGCTGCGTTTTGTATTTAGAAGCAGATATTTCTCTGTTCTTACTGCCCTTTCTTCCATATGACGGTATTGGGCTGAAACCGCCTGTGTTGAGACTCTGCACAGAATGTGTTTGCAGACGGCTGAATCCACTGACGGGTTTAACTCTGGAAGTTGAGTGCACACATTGACAACCGTTCTGTTAGATAGCTGCGTTTTGGATTTAGAAGCAGATATTTCCCTGTGCTTACTGCTGTTTCTTCCATCTGTCGGCAAAGGGCTGAAAACGCGTGTTTTGGGACTCTGCAGAGAAAGAGTTTGCAGACTGCTGAATCCACACACAGGTTTAACTCTGGAAGTTGAGTGCACACACTGACAACCGTTCTGTTAGATAGCTGCGTTTTGGATTTAGAAGCAGATATTTCCCTGTGCTTACTGCTGTTTCTTCCATATACCGGTAATGGGCTGAAAACGCCTGCTTTGGGACTCTGCAGAGAAAGTGTTTGCAGACTGCTGAATCCACACACGGGTTTAACTCTGGAAGTTGAGTGCACACATTGACAACCGTTCTGTTAGATAGCTGCGTTTTGGATTTAGAAGCAGATATTTCCCTGTTCTTACTGCCCGTTCTTCTATATGCTGGTATTGGGCTGAAAACGACTCTTTTGAGACTCTGCACAGAATGTGTTTGTAGACTGCTGAATCCACAGACGGGTTTAACTCTGGAAGTTGAGTGCACACATTGACAACCGTTCTGTTAGATAGCTGCGTTTTGGAATTAGAAGCAGATATTTCCCTGTGCTTACTGCCCTTTATTCCTTAGGCCGGTATTGGGCTGAAAACGCCTGTTTTGGGACTCTGCAGAGAAAGAGTTTGCAGACTGCTGAATCCACGCACGGTTTTACCTCTTGAAGTTGAGTGCAGACATTGACAAACCTTCTGTTAGATAGCTGCGTTTTGGATTTAGAAGCAGATATTTCCCTGTGCTTACTGCCCTTTCTTCCATAGGCCGGTATTGGGCTGAAAACGCCTGTTTTGAGACTCTGCACAGAAAGTGTTTGCAGACTGCTGAATCCACACACGGGTTTAACTCTGGAAGTTGAGTGCACACATTGACAACCGTTCTGTTAGATAGCTGCGTTTTCGATTTAGAAGCAGATATTTCCCTGTGCTTACAGCCCTTTCTTCCATAGGCCGGTGTTGGGCTGAATATGCCTGTTTTGAGACTCTGCATAGAATGCGTTTGCAGACTGCTGAATCCACACACGTGTTTACCTCTGGAAGTTGAGTGCACACATTGACAATCGTTCTGTAAGATAGCTGCGTTTTGTATTTAGAAGCAGATATTGCTCTGTTCTTACTGCCCTTTCTTCCATATGCCGGTATTGGGCTGAAACCGCCTGTGTTGAGACTCTGCACAGAATGTGTTTGCAGACGGCTGAATCCACTGCCGGGTTTAACTCTGGAAGTTGAGTGCACACATTGACAACCGTTCTGTTAGATAGCTGCGTTTTGGATTTAGAAGCAGATATTTCCCTGTGCTTACTGCTGTTTCTTCCATATGTCGGCAAAGGGCTGAAAACGCGTGTTTTGGGACTCTGCAGAGAAAGAGTTTGCAGACTGCTGAATCCACACACAGGTTTAACTCTGGAAGTTGAGTGCACACATTGACAACCGTTCTGTTAGATAGCTGCGTTTTGGAATTAGAAGCAGATATTTCCCTGTGGTTACTGCCCTTTCTTCCTTAGGCCGGTATTGGGCTGAAAACGCCTGTTTTGAGACTCTGCACAGAAAGTCTTTGCAGACTGCTGAATCCACACACGGGTTTAACTCTGGAAGTTGAGTGCACACATTGACAATCGTTCTGTTAGATAGCTGCGTTTTGGATTTAGAAGCAGACAATTCCCTGTGCTTACTGCCCTTTCTTCCATAGGCCGGTATTGGGTTGAAAACGCCTGTTATGAGACTCTGTACAGAAAGTGTTTGCAGACTGCTGAATCCACACACGGGTTTAACTCTGGATGTTGAGTGCACACATTGACAACCGTTCTGTTAGATAGCTGCGTTTTGGATTTAGAAGGAGATATTTCCCTGTGCTTACTGCCCTTTCTTCCATAAGCCGATATTGGGCTGAAAACGACTGTTTTGAGACTCTGCACAGAAATGGTTTGCAGACTGCTGAATCCACACACGGGTTTAACTCTGGAAGTTGAGTGCACACATTGAAAACCGTTCTGTTAGATAGCTGCGTTTTGGATTGAGGAGCAGATATTTCCCTGTGCTTACTGCCCTTTCTTCCATAGGCCGGTATTGGGCTGAAAACGCCTGTTTTGAGACTCTGCACAGAAAGTGTTTGCAGACTGCTGAATCCACACACGGGTTTAATTCTGGAATTTGAGAGCACACATTGACAACCGTTCTGTTAGATAGCTACGTTTTCGATTTAGAAGCAGATATTTCCCTGTGCTTACTGCCCTTTCTTCCATAGGTCGGTATTGGGCTGAAAACGCAAGTTTTGAGACTCTGCACAGAAAGTGATTGCAGACTGCTGAATCCACTCACGGGTTTAACTATGGAAGTTGAGTGCGCACATTGACAAACGTTCTGTTAGATAGCTGCGTTTTGGATTTAGAAGCAGATATTTCCCTGTGCTTACTGCCCTTTCTTCCATAGGCCGGTATTGGGCTGAAAACGCCTGTTATGAAACTCTGCACAGAAAGTGTTTGCAGACTGCTGAATCCACACACAGGTTTAACTCTGGACGTTGAGTGCACACATTGACAACCGTTCTGCTAGATACCTGCGTTTTGGATTTAGAAGCAGAAATTTCCCTGTGCTTACTGCCCTTTGTTCCTTAGGCCGGTATTGGGCTAAAAACGCCTGTTTTGAGACTCTGCACAGAAAGTGTTTGCAGACTGCTGAATCCACACACGGGTTTAACTCTGGAAGTTGAGTGCACACATTGACAACCGTTCTGTTAGATAGCTGCGTTTTGGATTTAGAAGCAGATATTTCCCTGTGCTTACTGCCCTTTCTTCCATAGGCCGGTATTGGGCTGAAAACGACTGTTTTGAGACTCTACACAGAAAGGGTTTGGAGACTGCTGAATCCACACACGGGTTTAACTCTGGAAGTTGAGTGTACACATTGACAACCGTTCTGTTAGATAGCTGCGTTTTGGATTTAGAAGCAGATATTTCCCTGTGCTTACTGCCCTTTCTTCCATAGGCCGGTATTGGGCTGAAATCGCCTGTTTTGAGACTCTGCACAGAAAGTGTTTGCAGACTGCTGAATCCACACACGGGTTTAACTCTGGAAGTTGAGTGCACACATTGACAACCGTTCTGTTAGATAGCTGCGTTTTGCATTTAGAAGCAGATATTTCCCAGTGCTTACTGCCCTTTCTTCCATAGGCCTGTATTGGGCTGAAAACGCCTGTTTTGAGACTTTGCACAGAAAGTGTGTGCAGACTGCTGAATCCACACATGGGTTTAACTCTGGAAGTTGAGTGCACACATTGGCAACCGTTCTGTTAGATAGCTGCGTTTTGGATTTAGAAGCAGATATTTCCCTGTGCTTACTGCCCTTTCTTCCATAGGCTGGTATTGGGCTGAAAACGCCTGTTTTGAGACTCTGCAGAGAAAGTGTTTGCAGACTGCTGAATCCACACACGGGTTTAACACTGGAAGTTGAGTGCAAACATTGACAACCGTCCTGTTAGATAGCTACGTTTTCGATTTAGAAGCAGATATTTCCCTGTGCTTACTGCCCTTTCTTCCATAGGTCGGTATTGGGCTGAAAACGCCTGTTTTGAGACTCTGCACAGAAAGTGTTTGTAGACTGCTGAATCCACACACGGGTTAAACTCTGGAAGTTGAGTGCACACATTGACAACCGTTCTGCTAGATAGCTGCGTTTTGGATTTAGAAGGAGATATTTCCCTGCGCTTACTGCTGTTTCTTCCATATGCCGGTAATGGGCTGAAAACGCCTGTTTTGGGACTCTGCAGAGAAAGCGTTTGCAGACTGCAGAATCCACACACGGTTTTAACTCTGGAAGTTGAGTGCACACATTGACAACCGTTCTGTTAGATAGCTGCGTTTTGGATTTAGAAGCAGACAATTCCGTGTGCTTACTGCCCTTTCTTCCATAGGCCGGTATTGCGTTGAAAACGCCTGTTATGAGACTCTGCACAGAAAGTGTTTGCAGACTGCTGAATCCACGCACGGTTTTTCCTCTTGAAGTTGAGTGCAGACATTGACAATCGTTCTGTTAGATAGCTGCGTTTTGTATTTAGAAGCAGATATTTCCCTGTGCTTACTGCCCTTTCTTCCAAAGGCCGGTATTGGACTGAAAACGCCTGTTTTGAGACTCTGCACAGAAAGTGATTGCAGACTGCTGAATCCACACACGGGTTTAACTCTGGAAGTTGAGTGCACACATTGACAACCGTTCTGTTAGATAGCTGCGTTTTGGATTTAGAAGCAGATATTTCCCTGTGCTTACTGCTCTTTCTTCCCTATGCCGGTAATGGGCTGAAAACGTGTGTTTTGGGACTCTGCAGAGAAAGTGTTTGCAGACTGCTGAATCCACCCACGTGTTTAACTCTGGAAGTTGAGTGCACACATTGAAAACCGTTCTGTTAGATAGCTGCGTTTTCGATTTAGAAGCAGATATTTCCCTGTGCTTACTGCCGTTTCTTCCATATGCCGGTAATGGGTTGAAAACGCCTGTTTTGGGACTCTGCAGAGAAAGTGTTTGCAGACGGTTGAATCCACACACCGGTTTAACTCTGGAAGTTGAGTGCACACATTGACAAACGTTCTGTTAGATAGCTGCGTTTTGGATTTAGAAGCAGATATTTCCCTGTGCTTACTGCTGTTTCTTCCATGTGCTTGTAATGGGCTGAAAACGCCTGTTTTGGGACTCTGCAGAGAAAGTGTTTGCAGACGGCTGAATCCCCACACGGGTTTCACTCTGGAAGTTGAGTGCACACATTGACAACCGTACTGTTATATAGCTGCGTTTTGGATTTAGAAGCAGATATTTCCCTGTGCTTACTGCTGTTTCTTCCATAGTCCGGTAATGGGCTGAAAACGCCTGTTTTGGGACTCTGCAGAGAAGGTGTTTGCAGACTGCTGAATGCACACACGGGTTTTACTTTGGAAGTTGAGTGCAGAAATTGACAACCGTTCTGTTAGATAGCTGCGATTTGGAGTTAGAAGCAGATATTTCCCTGTGCTTACTGCTGTTTCTTCCATATGCCGGTAATGGGCTGAAAACGTCTGTTTTGGGACTCTGCAGAGAAGGTGTTTGCAGACTGCTGAATCCACATACGGGTTTAACTCTGGAAGTTGAGTGCACACATTGACAACCGTTCTGTTAGATAGCTGCGTTTTGGATTTAGAAGCAGATATTTCCCTGTTCTTACTGCCCTTTCTTCCATATGCCGGTATTGGGCTGAAAACGCCTGTTTTGAGACTCTGCACAGAATGTGTTTGCAGACTGCTGAATCCACAGACGCGTTTAACTCTGGAAGTTGAGTGCACACATTGACAACCGTGCTGTTAGATAGCTGCGTTTTGGATTTAGAAGCAGATATTTCCCTGTGCTTACTGCCCCTTCTTCCTTAAGCCGTTATTGGGCTGAAAACTCCTGTTTTGAGACTCTGCACAGAAAGTGTTTGCAGACTGCTGAATACACACACGGGTTTAACTCGGGAAGTTGAGTGCACACATTGACAACCGTTCTGTTAGATAGCTGCGTTTTGGATTTAGAAGCAGATATTTCCCTGTTCTTACTGCCTTTTCTTCTATATGCCGGTATTGGGCTGAAAACGCCTCTTTTGAGACTCTGCACAGAATGTGTTTGCAGACTGCTGAATCCACACACGGGTTTAACTCTGGAAGTTGAGTGCAGACATTGACAACCGTTCTGTTAGATAGCTGCGTTTTGGAATTAGAAGCAGATATTTCCCTGTGCTTACTGCCCTTTCTTCCTTAGGCCGGTATCGGGCTGAAAACGCCTGTTTTGAGACTCTGCACAGAAAGTGTTTCCAGACTGCTGAATCCACACACGGGTTTAACTCTGGAAGTTGAGTGCACTCATTGACAACCGTTCTGTTAGATAGCTGCGTTTTGGATTTAGAAGCAGACAATTCCGTGTGCTTACTGCCCTTTCTTCCATAGGCCGGTATTGGGTTGAAAACGCCTGTTATGAGACTCTGCACAGAAAGTGTTTGCAGACTGCTGAATCCACGCACGGTTTTTCCTCTTGCAGTTGAGTGCAGACATTGACAATCGTTCTGTTAGATAGCTGCGTTTTGTATTTAGAAGCAGATATTTCCCTGTGCTTACTGCCCTTTCTTCCAAAGGCCGGTATTGGGCTGAAAACGCCTGTTTTGAGACTCTGCACAGAAAGTGATTGCAGACGGCTGAATCCACACCCGGGTTTAACTCTGGAAGGTAAGTGCACACATTGACAACCGTTCTCTTAGATAGCTGCGTTTTGGATTTAGAAGCAGAAATTTCCCTGTGCTTACTGCCCTTTCTTCCATAGGCCGGTATTGGGCTGAAAACGCCTGTTTTGAGACTCTGCACAGAATGGGTTTGCAGACTGCTGAATCCACACACGGGTTTAACTCTGGAAGTTGAGTGCACACATTGACAACCGTTCTGTTAGATAGCTGCGTTTTGCTTTTAGAAGCAGATATTTCCCTGTGCTTACTGCCCTTTCTTCTTAGGACGGTATTGGGCTGAAAACTCCTGTTTTGAGACTCTGCACAGAAAGTGTTTGCAGACTGCTGAATACACACACGGGTTTAACTCTGGAAGTTGAGTGCACACATTGACAACTGTTCTGTTAGATTGCTGCGTTTTGGATTTAGAAGCAGATATTTCCCTGTTCTTACTGCCCTTTCTTCCATATGCCGGTATTGGGCTGAAAACGCCTGTTTTGAGACTCTGCACAGAATGTGTTTGCAGACTGCTGAATCCACAGACGGGTTTAACTCTGGAAGTTGAGTGCACACATTGACAACCGTGCTGTTAGATAGCTGCGTTTTGGATTTAGAAGCAGATATTTCCCTGTGCTTACTGCCCTTTCTTCCATAGGCCGGTATTGGGCTGAAATCGCCTGTTTTGAGACTCTGCACAGAAAGTGTTTGCAGACTGCTGAATCCACACACGGGTTTAACTCTGGAAGTTGAGTGCACACGTTGACAACCGTTCTGTTAGATAGCTGCGTTTTGCATTTAGAAGCAGATATTTCCCAGTGCTTACTGCCCTTTCTTCCATAGGCCTGTATAGGGCTGAAAACGCCTGTTTTGAGACTCTGCACAGAAAGTGTGTGCAGACTGCTGAATCCACACACGGGTTTAACTCTGGAAGTTGAGTGCACACATTGACAACCGTTCTGTTAGATAGCTGCGTTTTGGATTTAGAAGCAGATATTTCCCTGTGCTTACTGCCCTTTCTTCCATAGGTCGGTATTGGGCTGAAAACGCCTGTTTTGAGACTCTGCACAGAAAGTGTTTGTAGACTGCTTAATCCACACACGGGTTAAACTCTGGAAGTTGAGTGCACACATTGACAACCGTTCTGCTAGATAGCTGCGTTTTGGATTTAGAAGGAGATATTTCCCTGCGCTTACTGCTGTTTCTTCCATATGCCGGTAATGGGCTGAAAACGCCTGTTTTGGGACTCTGCAGAGAAAGTGTTTGCAGACTGCTGAATCCACACACGGATTTAACTCTGGAAGTTGAGTGCACACATTGACAACCGTTCTGTTAGATAGCTGCGTTTTGGATTTAGAAGCAGATATTTTCCTGTGTTTACTGCTGTTTCTTCCTTATGCAGGTAATGGGCTGAAAACGCCTGTTTTGGGACTCTGCAGGGAAAATGTTTGCAGACTGCTGAATCCACACACTGGTTTAACTCTGTAAGTTGAGTGCACACATTGACAACCGTTCTGTTAGATAGCTGCGTTTTGGATTTAGAAACAGATATTTCCCTGTGCTTTCTGCTGTTTCTTCTATATGCCAGTAATGGGCTGAAAACGCCTGTTTTGGGACTCTGCAGAGAAAGTGTTTGCAGACGGCTGAATCCACACACGGGTTTAACTCTGGAAGTTGAGTGCACACATTGACAACCGTTCTGTTAGATAGCTGCGTTTTGGTTTTAGAAGCAGATATTTCCCTGTGCTTACTGCTCTTTCTTCCCTATGCCGGTAATGGGCTGAAAACGTGTATTTTGGGACTCTGCAGAGAAAGTGTTTGCAGACTGCTGAATCCACCCACGGATTTAACTCTGGAAGTTGAGTGCACACATTGACAACCGTTCTGTTAGATAGCTGCGTTTTCGATTTAGAAGCAGATATTTCCCTGTGCTTACTGCCGTTTCTTCCATATGCCGGTAATGGGTTGAAAACGCCTGTTTTGGGACTCTGCAGAGAAAGTGTTTGCGGACGGCTGAATCCACACATGGGTTTAACTCTGGAAGTTGAGTGCACACATTGACAACCGTTCTGTTAGATAGCTGTGTTTTGGATTTAGAAGCAGATATTTCCCTGTGCTTACTGCTGTTTCATCCATAAGCTGGTAATGGGCTGAAAACGCCTGTTTTGGGAATCTGCAGAGAAAGTGTTTGCAGACTGCGGAATCCACACACGGGTTTAACTCTGGAAGTTGAGTGCACACATTGACAACCGTTCTGTTAGATAGCTGCATTTTCGATTTAGAAGCAGATATTTCCCTGTGCTTACTGCTGTTTCTTCCATATGCCGGTAATTGGTAGAAAACCCCTGTTTTGGGACTCTGCAGAGAAACGGTTTGCAGACTGCTGAATTCACACACGGGTTTAACTGTGGAATTTGAGTGCTCACATTGACAACCGTTCTGTTAGATAGCTGCGTTTTGGATTTAGAAGCAGATATTTCCCTGTGCTTACTGCTGTGTCTTCCATATACCGGTAATGTGCTGAAAACGCCTGTTTTGGGACTCTGCAGAGAAAGTATTTGCAGACTGCTGAATCCACACACGGGTTTAACTCTGGAAGTTGAGTGCACACATTGACAACCGTTCTGTTAGATAGCTACGTTTTGGATTTAGAAGCAGATATTTCCCTGTACTTACAGCTGTTTCTTCCATATGCCGGTAATGGGCTGAAAACGCCTGTATTGGGACTCTGCAGAGAAAGTGTTTGCAGACTGCTGAATCCACACACGGATTTAACTCTGTAAGTTGAGTGCGCACATTGACAACTGTTCTGTTAGATAGCTGCGTTTTGGATTTAGAAACAGATATTTCCCTGTGCTTTCTGCTGTTTCTTTTATATGCCAGTAATGGGCTGAAAACGCCTGTATTGGGACTCTGCAGAGAAAGTGTTTGCAGATGGCTGAATCCACACACCGGTTTAACTCTGGAAGTTGAGTGCACACATTGACAACCGTTCTGTTAGATAGCTGCGTTTTGGATTTAGAAGCAGATATTTCCCTGTGCTTACTGCTGTTTCTTCCATGTGCTGGTAATGGGCTGAAAACGCCTGTTTTGGGACTCTGCAGGAAAGTGTTTGCAGACGGCTGAATCCCCACACGGGTTTCACTCTGGAAGTTGAGTGCACACATTGACAACCGTTCTGTTATATAACTGCGTTTTGGATTTAGAAGCAGATATTTCCCTGTGCTTACTGCTGTTTCTTCCATATGCCGGAAATGGGCTGAAAACGCCTGTTTTGGGACTCTGCAGAGAAGGTGTTTGCAGACTGCTGAATGCACACACGGGTTTAACTATGGAAGTTGAGTGCAGAAATTGACAACCGTTCTGTTAGATAGCTGCGTTTTGGAGTTAGAAGCAGATATTTCCCTGTGCTTACTGCTGTTTCTTCCATATGCCGGTAATGGGCTGAAAACGTCTGTTTTGGGACTCTGCAGAGAAGGTGTTTGCAGACTGCTGAATCCACATACGGGTTTAACTCTGGAAGTTGAGTGCACACATTGACAACCGTTCTGTTAAATAGCTGCGTTTTGGATTTAGAAGCAGAAATTTCCCTGTGCTTACTGCCCTTTGTTCCATAGGCCTGTATTGGGCTGAAAACGCCTGTTTTGCGACACTGCACAGAAAGTATTTGCACACTGCTGAATCCACACACGGGTTTAACTGTGGAATTTGAGTGCACACATTGACAACCGTTCTGTTAGATGGCTGCGTTTTCGATTTAGAAGCAGATATTTCCCTGTGCTTACTGCTCTTACTTCCATAGGCCGGGACTGGGCTGAAAACGCCTGTTTTGAGACTCTGCACAGAAAGTGTTTGCATACTGCTGAATCCACACACCGGTTTAACTGTGGAAGTTGAGTGCACACATTGACAAACGTTCTGTTAGATAGCTGCGTTTTAGATTTAGAAGCAGATATTTTCCTGTGCTTACTGCTGTTTCTTCCATATGCCTGTAATGGGCTGAAAACGCCTGTTTTGGGACTCTGCAGAGAAAATGTTTGCAGACTGCTGAATCCACACACTGGTTTCACTCTGTAAGTTGAGTGCACACATTGACAACTGTTCTGTTAGATAGCTGCGTTTTGGATTAGAAACAGATATTTCCCTGTGCTTTCTGCTGTTTCTTCTATATGCCAGTAATGGGCTGAAAATGCCTGTTTTGGGACTCTGCAGAGAAAGTGTTTGCAGACTGCTGAATCCACCCACGGGTTTAACTCTGGAAGTTGAGTGCACACATTGACAACCGTTCTGTTAGATAGCTGCGTTTTCGATTTAGAAGCAGATATTTCCCTGTGCTTACTGCCGTTTCTTCCATATGCCGGGTAATGGGTTGAAAACGCCTGTTTTGGGACTCTGCAGAGAAAGTGTTTGCAGACGGCTGAATCCACACACGGGTTTAACTCTGGAAGTTGAGTGCACACATTGACAACCGTTCTGTTAGATAGCTGCGTTTTGGATTTAGAAGCAGATATTTCCCTGTGCTTACTGCTGTTTCATCCATATGCTGGTAATGGGCTGAAAACGCCTGTTTTGGGACTCTGCAGAGAAAGTGTTTGCAGACTGCAGAATCCACACACGGGTTTAACTCTGGAAGTTGAGTGCACACATTGACAACCGTTCTGTTAGATAGCTGCGTTTTCGATTTAGAAGCAGATATTTCCCTGTGCTTACTGCTGTTTCTTCCATATGCCGGTAATTGGTAGAAAACGCCTGTTTTGGGACTCTGCATAGAAAGGGTTTGCAGACTGCTGAATTCACACACGGGTTTAACTGTGGAATTTGAGTGCTCACATTGACAACCGTTCTGTTAGATAGCTGCGTTTTGGATTTAGAAGCAGATATTTCCCTGTGCTTACTGCTGTGTCTTCCATATACCGGTAATGGGCTGAAAACGCCTGTATTGGGACTCTGCAGAGAAAGTGTTTGCAGACGGCTGAATCCACACACCGGTTTAACTCTGGAAGTTGAGTGCACACATTGACAACCGTTCTGTTAGATAGCTGCGTTTTGGATTTAGAAGCAGATATTTCCCTGTGCTTACTGCTGTTTCTTCCATGTGCTTGTAATGGGCTGAAAACGCCTGTTTTGGAACTCTGCAGAGAAAGTGTTTGCAGACGGCTGAATCCCCACACGGGTTTCACTCTGGAAGTTGAGTGCACACATTGACAACCGTTCTGTTATATAGCTGCGTTTTGGATTTAGAAGCAGATATTTCCCTGTGCTTACTGCTGTTTCTTCCATATGCCGGTAATGGACTGAAAACGCCTGTTTTGGGACTCTGCAGAGAAGGTGTTTGCAGACTGCTGAATGCACACACGGGTTTAACTATGGAAGTTGAGTGCACAAATTGACAACCGTTCTGTTAGATAGCTGCGTTTTGGAGTTAGAAGCAGATATCTCCCTGTGCTTACTGCTGTTTCTTCCATATGCCGGTAATGGGCTGAAAACGTCTGTTTTGGGACTCTGCAGAGAAG
This sequence comes from Aotus nancymaae, assembly GCF_030222135.1. NCBI lineage: Eukaryota > Metazoa > Chordata > Mammalia > Primates > Aotidae > Aotus > Aotus nancymaae. The sequence continues at coordinate 37,783 of NW_026989176.1, forward strand.
GTGTTTGCAGACTGCTGAATCCACATACGGGTTTAACTCTGCAAGTTGAGTGCACACATTGACAACCGTTCTGTTAAATAGCTGCGTTTTGGATTTAGAAGCAGAAATTTCCCTGTGCTTACTGCCCTTTGTTCCATAGGCCTGTATTGGGCTGAAAACGCTTGTTTGAGACTCTGCACAGAAAGTATTTGCACACTGCTGAATCCACACACGGGTTTAACTGTGGAATTTGAGTGCACACATTGACAACCGTTCTGTTAGGTGGCTGCGTTTTCGATTTAGAAGCAGATATTTCCCTGTACTTACTGCTCTTTCTTCCATAGGCCGGGACTGGGCTGAAAACGCCTGTTTTGAGACTCTGCACAGAAAGTGTTTGCATACTGCTGAATCCACACACCGCTTTAACTCTGGAAGTTGAGTGCACACATTGACAAACGTTCTGTTAGATAGCTGCGTTTTGGATTTAGAAGCATGTATTTCCCTGTGCTTACTGCCCTTTCTTCCATAGGCCGGTATTGGGCTGAAAACGCCTGTTTTGAGACTCTGCACAGAAAGTGTTTGCAGACTGCTGAATCCACACACGGGTTTAACTCTGGAAGTTGAGTGCACACATTGACAACTGTTCTGTTAGATAGCTGCGTTTTGTATTTAGAAGCAGATATTTCCCTGTTCTTACTGCCCTTTCTTCCATATGCCGGTATTGGGCTGAAAACGCCTATTTTGAGACTCTGCACAGAATGTGTTTACAGACTGCTGAATCCACAGACGGGTTTACCTCTGGATGTTGAGTGCACACATTGACAACCGTTCTGTTAGAGAGCTGCGTTTTGGATTTAGAAGCAGATATTTCCCTGTGCTTACTGCCCTTTCTTCCTTTGGCTGGTATTGGGCTGAAAACGCATGTTTTGAGACTCTGCACAGAAAGTGTTTGCAGACTGCTGAATCAACACATGGCTTTAACTCTGGAAGTTCAGTGCACACATTGACAACCGTTCTGTTAGATAGCTGTGTTTTGGATTTAGAAGCAGATATTTCCCTGGGCTTACTGCCCTTTCTTCCATAGGCTGGTATTGGGCTGAAAACGCCTGTTTTGGGACTCTGCACAGAAAGTGTTTGCAGACTGCTGAATCCACACACGGGTTACACTCTGGAAGTTGAGTGCACACATTGACAACCGTTCTGTTAGATAGCTGCCTTTTGGATTTAGAAGCAGACAATTCCCTTTGCTTACTGCCCTTTCTTCCATAGGCCGGTATTGGGCTGAAAACGGCTGTTTTGAGACTCTGCACAGAAAGTGTTTGCAGACTGCTGAATCCACACACGGGTTTAACTCTGGAAGTTGAGTGCCCACATTGACAACCGTTCTGTTAGATAGCTGCGTTTTGGATTTAGAAGCAGATATTTCCCTGTGCTTACTGCCCTTTCTTCCATAGGCCGGTATTGGGCTGAAATCGCCTGTTTTGAGACTCTGCATAGAAAGTGTTTGCAGACTGCTGAATCCACACACGGGTTTAACTCTGGAAGTTGAGTGCACACATTGACAACCGTTCTGTTAGATAGCTGTGTTTTGGATTTAGAAGCAGATATTTCCCAGTGCTTACTGCCCTTTCTTCCATAGGCCTGTATTGGGCAGAAAACGCCTGTTTTGAGAATCTGCACAGAAAGTGTGTGCAGACTGCTGAATCCACACACGGGTTTAACTCTGGAATTTGAGTGCACACATTGACAACCGTTCTGTTAGATAGCTGCGTTTTCGATTTAGTTGCAGATATTTCCCTGTGCTTACTGCCCTTTCTTCCATAGGCCGGTATTGGGCTGAAAACGCTTGTTTTGAGACTCTGCACAGAAAGTGTTTGCAGACTGCTGAATACACACACGGGTTTAAATCTGGAAGTTGAGTGCAAACATTGACAACCGTCCTGTTAGATAGCTACGTTTTCGATTTAGAAGCAGATATTTCCCTGTGCTTACTGCCCTTACTTCCATAGGTCGGTATTGGGCTGAAAACGCCTGTTTTGAGACTCTGCACAGAAAGTGTTTGTAGACTGCTGAAGCCACACACGGGTTAAACTCTGGAAGTTGAGTGCTCACATTGACAACCGTTCTGCTAGATAGCTGCGTTTTGGATTTAGAAGGAGATATTTCCCTGCGCTTACTGCTGTTTCTTCCATATGCCGGTAATGGGCTGAAAAACGCCTGTTTTGGGACTCTGCAGAGAAAGTGTTTGCAGCCTGCAGAATACACACACGGGTTTAACTCTGGAAGTTGAGTGCACACATTGACAACCGTTCTGTTAGATAGCTGCGTTTTGGATTTAGAAGCAGATATTTCCCTGTGCTTACTGCTGTTTCTTCCATATGCCGGTAATGGGCTGAAAACGCCTGTTTTGGGACTCTGCAGAGAAAGTATTTGCAGACTGCTGAATCCACACACGGGTTTAACTCTGGAAGTTGAGTGCACACATTGACAACCGTTCTGTTAGATAGCTGCGTTTTGGATTTAGAAGCAGATATTTCCCTGTGCTTACAGCTGTTTCTTCCATATGCTGGTAATGGGCTGAAAACGCCTGTTTTGGGACTCTGCAGAGAAAATGTTTGCAGACTGCTGAATCCACACACGGGTTTAACTCTGTAATTTGAGTGCACACATTGACAAGTGTTCTGTTAGATAGCTGCGTTTTGGATTTAGAATCAGGTATTTCCCTGTGCTTTCTGCTGTTTCTACTATATGCCAGTAATGGGCTGAAAACGCCTGTTTGGGGACTCTGCAGAGAAAGTGTTTGCAGACGGCTGAATCCACACACGGGTTTATCTCTGGAAGTTGAGTGCACACATTGACAACCGTTCTGTTAGATATCTGCGTTTTGGATTTAGAAGCAGATATTTAACTGTGCTTACTGCCCTTTCTTCCATAGGCCGGTAATGGGCTGAAAACGCCTGTTTTGAGATCCTGCACAGAAAGTGTTTGCAGACTGCTGAATCCACACACGGGTTTGACTCTGGAAGTTGAGTGCACACATTGACAACCCTTCTGTTAGATAGCTGCGTTTTGGATTTAGAAGCAGAAATTTCCCTGTGCTTACTGCCCTTTATTCCATAGGCCTATATTGGGCTGAAAACCCCTGTTTTGAGACTCTGCACAGAAAGTATTTGCAGACTGCTGAATCCACACACGGGTTTAACTGTGGAATTTGAGTGCACACATTGACAACCGTTCTGTTAGATAGCTGCGTTTTGGATTTAGAAGCAGATATTTCCCTGTGCTTACTGCCCTTTCTTCCATAGGCCGGTATTGGGCTGAAAACGCCTTTTTTGAGACTCGGCACAGAAAGTGTTTGCAGACTGCTGAATCCACACACGGGTTTAACTCTCAAAGTTGAGTGCGCACATTGACCACCGTTCTGTTAGATATCTGTGTTTTGGATTTAGAAGCAGATATTTCCCTGTGCTTACTGCCCTTTCTTCCATAGGCCGGTATTGGGCTGAAAACGCCTGTTTTGAGACTCTGCACAGAAACTGTTTGCAGACTGATGAATCCACAGACGGGTTTAACTCTGGAAGTTGAGTGCACACATTGACAACCGTGCTGTTAGATAGCTGCGTTTTGGATTTAGAAGCAGATATTTCCCTGTGCTTACTGCCCTTTCTTCCATAGGCCGGTATTGGGCTGAAATCGCCTGTTTTGAGACTCTGCACAGAAAGTGTTTGCAGACTGCTGAATCCACACACGGGTTTAACTCTGGAAGTTGAGTGCAAACATTGACAACCGTCCTGTTAGATAGCTACGTTTTTGATTTAGAAGCAGATATTTCCCTGTGCTTACTGCCCTTTCTTCCATAGGTCGGTATTGGGCTGAAAACGCCTGTTTTGAGACTCTGCACAGAAAGTGTTTGTAGACTGCTGAATCCACACACGGTTAAACTCTGGACGTTGAGTGCACACATTGACAACCGTTCTGCTAGATAGCTGCGTTTTGGATTTAGAAGGAGATATTTCCCTGCGCTTACTGCTGTTTCTTCCATATGCCGGTAATGGGCTGAAAACGCCTGTTTTGGGACTCTGCAGAGAAAGTGTTTGCAGACTGCAGAATCCACACACGGGTTTAACTCTGGAAGTTGAGTGCACAGATTGACAACCGTTCTGTTAGATAGCTGCGTTTTGGATTTAGAAGCAGATATTTCCCTGTGCTTACTGCTGTTTCTTCCATATGCCGGTAATGTGCTTAAAACGCCTGCTTTGGGACTCTGCAGAGAAAGTATTTGCAGACTGCTGAATCCACACACGGATTTAACTCTGGAAGTTGAATGCACACATTGACAACCGTTCTGTTAGATAGCTGCGTTTTGGATTTAGAAGCAGATATTTTCCTGTGTTTACTGCTGTTTCTTCCTTATGCCGGTAATGGGCTGAAAACGCCTGTTTTGGGACTCTGCAGGGAAAATGTTTGCAGACTGCTGAATCCACACACTGGTATAACTCTGTAAGTTGAGTGCACACATTGACAACCGTTCTGTTAGATAGCTGCGTTTTGGTTTTAGAAACAGATATTTCCCTGTGCTTTCTGCTGTTTCTTCTATATGCCAGTAATGGGCTGAAAACGCCTGTTTTCGGACTCTGCAGAGAAAGTGTTTGCAGACGGCTGAATCCACACACGGGTTTAACTCTGGAAGTTGAGTGCACACATTGTCAACCGTTCTGTTAGATAGCTGCGTTTTGGATTTAGAAGCAGATATTTCCCTGTGCTTACTGCTCTTTCTTCCCTATGCCGGTAATGGGCTGAAAACGTGTGTTTTGGGACTCTGCAGAGAAAGTGTTTGCAGATTGCTGAATCCACCCACGGGTTTAACTCTGGAAGTTGAGTGCACACATTGACAACCGTTCTGTTAGATAGCTGCGTTTTCGATTTAGAAGCAGATATTTCCCTGTGCTTACTGCCGTTTCTTCCTTAGGCCGGTATTGGGCTGAAAACGCCTGTTTTGAGACTCTGCACAGAAACTGTTTGCAGACTGCTGAATCCACACACGGGTTTAACTCTAGAAGTTGAGTGCCCACATTGACAACCGTTCTGTTAGATAGCTGCGTTTTGGATTTAGAAGCAGATATTTCCCTGTGCTTACTGCCCCTTCCTCCATAGGCCGGTATTGGGCTGAAAACTCCTGTTTGAGACTCTGTACAGAAAGTGTTTGCAGACTGCTGAATCCACACACAGGTTTAACTCTGGAAGTTGAGTGCACACATTGACAACCGTTCTGTTAGATAGCTGCGTTTTGTATTTAGTAGCAGATATTTCCCTGTTCTTACTGCCCTTTCTTCCATATGCCGGTATTGGGCTGAAAACGCCTGTTTTGAGACTCTGCACAGAATGTGTTTGCACACTGCTGAATCCACAGACGGGTTTAACTCTGGAAGTTGAGTGCACACATTGACAACCGTTCTGTTAGATAGCTGCGTTTTGGATTTAGTAGCAGATATTTCCCTGTGCTTACTGCCCTTTCTTCCATAGGCCGGTATTGGGCTGAAAACGCCTTTTTTGAGACTCTGCACAGAAAGTGTTTGCAGACTGCTGAATCCACACACGGGTTTGACTCTGGAAGTTGAGTACACACATTGACAATCGTTCTGTTAGATAGCTGCGTTTTGGATTTACAAGCAGAAATTTCCCTGTGCTTACTGCCCTTTGTTCCATAGACCAGTATTGGGCTGAAAACGCCTGTTTTGAGACTCTGCACAGAATGTGTTTGCAGACTGCTGAATCCACAGACGGGTTTAACTCTGGAAGTTGAGTGCACACATTGACAACCGTTCTGTTAGATAGCTGCGTTTTGGATTTAGAAGCAGATATTTCCCTGTGCTTACTGCCCTTTCTTCCATAGGCCGGTATTGGGCTGAAAACGCCTGTTTTGAGACTCTGCACAGAAAGTGTTTGCAGACTGCTGAATCCACACACGGGTTTAACTCTGGAAGTTGAGTGCACACATTGACAACCGTTCTGTTAGATAGCTGCGTTTCGGATTTAGAAGCAGAAACTTCCCTGTGCTTACTGCCCTTTCTTCCATATGCCTTTATTGGGCTGAAAACGCCTGTTTTGAGACTCTGCACAGATTGGGTTTGCAGACTGCTGAATCCACACTCGGGTTTAACTCTGGAAGTTGAGTGCACACATTGACAACCGTTCTGTTAGATAGCTGCGTTTTGGATTTAGAAGCAGTTATTTCCCTGTGCTTACTGCTGTTTCTTCCATATACCGGTAATGGGCTGAAAACGCCTGCTTTGGGACTCTGCAGAGAATGTGTTTGCAGACTGCTGAATCCACACACGGGTTTAACTCTGGAAGTTGAGTGCACACATTGACAACCGTTCTGTTAGATAGCTGTGTTTTGGATTTAGAAACAGATATATCCCTGTGCTTACTGCTGTTTCTGCCCTATGCCGGTAATGGGCTGAAAACGCCTGTTTTGGTACTCTGCAGAGAAGGTGTTTGCAGACGGCTGAATCCACACACGGGTTTAACTCTGGAAGTTGAGTGCACACATTGACAACCGTTCTGTTAGATAGCTGCGTTTTGGATTTAGAAGCAGATATTTCCCTTTGCTTACTGCTGTTTCTTCCCTATGCCGGTAATGGGCTGAAAACGTGTGTTTTGGGACTCTGCAGAGAAAGTGTTTGCAGACTGCTGAATCCACCCACGGGTTTAACTCTGGAAGTTGAGTGCACACATTGACAACCGTTCTGTTAGATAGCTGCGTTTTCGATTTAGAAGCAGATATTTCCCTGTGCTTACTGCCGTTTCTTCCATATGCCGGTAATGGGTTGAAAACGCCTGTTTTGGGACTCTGCAGAGAATGTGTTTGCAGATGTCTGAATCCACACACGGGTTTAACTTTGGAAGTTGAGTGCCCACACTGACAACCGTTCTGTTAGATAGCTGCGTTTTGGATTTAGAAGCAGATATTTCCCTGTGCTTACTGCTGTTTCTTCCATATGCCGGTAATTGGTAGAAAACGCCTGTTTTGGGACTCTGCAGAGAAAGGGTTTGCAGACTGCTGAATTCACACACGGGTTTAACTCTGGAATTTGAGTGCACACATTGACAACCGTTCTGTTAGATAGCTGCGTTTTGGATTTAGAAGCAGATATTTCCCTGTGCTTACTGCTGTGTCTTCCATATACCGGTAATGGGCTGAAAACGCCTGTTTTGGGACTCTGCAGAGAAAGTATTTGCAGACTGCTGAATCCACACACGGGTTTAACTCTGTAAGTTGAGTGCACACATTGACAACTGTTCTGTTAGATAGCTGCGTTTTGGATTTAGAAACAGATATTTCCCTGTGCTTTCTGCTGTTTCTTCTATATGCCAGTAATGGGCTGAAAACGCCTGTTTTGGGACTCTGCAGAGAAAGTGTTTGCAGACGGCTGAATCCACACACGGGTTTAACTCTGGAAGTTGAGTGCACACATTGACAACCGTTCTGTTAGATAGCTGCGTTTTGGATTTAGAAGCAGATATTTCCCTGTGCTTACTGCTGTTTCTTCCATATGCCGGTAATAGGTTGAAAACGCCTGTTTTGGGACTCTGCAGAGAAGGTGTTTGCAGACTGCTGAATGCACACCCGGGTTTAACTATGGAAGTTGAGTGCACAAATTGACAACCGTTCTGTTAGATAGCTGCGTTTTGGAGTTAGAAACAGATATTTCCCTGTGCTTACTGCTGTTTCTTCCATATGCCTGTAATGGGCTGAAAACCCCTGTTTTGGGACTCTGCAGAGAAGGTGTTTGCAGACTGCTGAATCCACACACGGGTGTAACTCTGGAAGTTGAGTGCACACATTGACAACCGTTCTGTTAGATAGCTGCGTTTTGGATTTAGAAGCAGATATTTCCCTGTGCTTACTGCCCTTTGTTCCATAGGCCTGTATTGGGATGAAAAGGCCTGTTTTGAGACTCTACACAGAAAGTATTTGCAGACTGCTGAATCCACACACGGTTTTAACTCTGGAATTTGAGTGCACACATTAACAACCGTTCTGTTAGATAGCTGCGTTTTCGATTTAGAAGCAGATATTTCCCTGTGCTTACTGCTCTTTCTTCCTTAGGCCGGTACTGGGCTGAAAATGCCTGTTTTGAGACTCTGCACAGAAAGTGCTTGCAGACTGCTGAATCCACACACCAGTTTAAATCTGGAAGTTGAGTGCACACATTGACAAAAGTTCTGTTAGATAGCTGCGTTTTGGATTTAGAAGCAGATATTTCCCTGTGCTTACTGCCCTTTCTTCCATAGGCCGGTATTGGGCTGAAAACGCCTGTTTTGAGACTCTGCACAGAAAGTGTTTGCAGACTGCTGAATCCACACACGGGTTTAACTCTGGAAGTTGAGTGCACACATTGACAATCGTTCGGTTAGATAGCTGCGTTTTGTATTTAGAAGCAGATATTTCCCTGTTCTTACTGCCCTTTCTTCCATATGCTGGTATTGGGCTGAAAACGCCTATTTTGAGACTCTGCACAGAATGTGTTTGCAGACTGCTGAATCCACAGACGGGTTTAACTCTGGAAGTTGAGTGCACACAATGACAACCGTTCTGTTAGCGAGCTGCGTTCTGGATTTAGAAGCAGATATTTCCCTGTGCTTACTGCCCTTTCTTCCTTTGGCTGGTATTGGGCTGAAAACGCCTGTTTTGAGACTCTGCACAGAAAGTGTGTGCAGACTGCTGAATCCACACACGGGTTTAACTCTGTAAGTTAAGTGCACACATTGACAACCGTTCTGTTAGATAGCTGCGTTTTGGATTTAGAAGCAGAAATTTCCCTGTCCTTACTGCCCTTTCTTCCATAGGCCGGTATTGGTCTGAAAACGCCTGTTTTGAGACTCTGCACAGAATTGGTTTGCAGACTGCTGAATCCACACTCGTGCTTAACTCTGGAAGTTGCGTGCACACATTGACAACCGTTCAGTTAGATAGCTGCGTTTTGGATTTAGAAGCAGAAATTTCCCTGTGCTTACTGCCCTTACTTCCATAGGCCGGTATTGGGCTGAGAACGCCTGTTTTGAGACTCTGCAAAGAAAGTGTTTGCAGACTGCTGAATCTACACACGGGTTTAACTCTGAAAGCTGAGTGCACACATTGACAACCGTTCTGTTAGATAGCTGCGTTTTGGATTTAGAAGCAGATATTTCCCTGTGCTTACTGCCATTTCTTCCATAGGCCGGTAATGGGCTGAAAACGCCGGTTTTGAGACTCTGCACAGGAAGTGTTTGCAGACTGCTGAATCCACACACGGGTTTAACTCTGGACGTTGAGTGCACACATTGAAAACCATTCTGCTAGACAGCTGCGTTTTGGATTTAGAAGCAGAAATTTCCCTGTGCTTACTGCCCTTTCTTCCATAGGCCGGTATTGGGCTGAAAACGCCTGTTTTGAGACTCTGCACAGAATGGGTTTGCAGACTGCTGAATCCACACACGGGTTTAAGTCTGGAAGTTGAGTGCACACATTGACAACCGTTCTGTTAGATAGCTGCGTTTTCGATTTAGAAGCAGATATTTCCCTGTGCTTACTGCCCTTTATTCCATAGGACGGTATTGGGCTGAAAACGCCTGTTTTGAGACTCTGCACAGGAAATGTTTGCAGACTGCTGAATCCACACACGGGTTTAACTCTGGAAGTTGAGTGCACACATTGACAACCGTTCTGTTAGATAGGTGCGTTTTGGATTTAGAAGCAGAAATTTCCCTGTGCTTACTGCCCTTTCTTCCATAGGCCGGTATTGGGCTGAAAACGCCTGTTTTGAGACTATGCACAGAATGGGTTTGCAGACTGCTGAATCCACACTCGTGTTTAACTCTGGAAGTTGAGTGCACACATTGACAACCGTTCTGTTAGATAGCTGCTTTTTGGATTTAGAAGCAGAAATTTCCCTGTGTTTACTGCCCTTTCTTCCATAGGCCGGTATTGGGCTGAAAACCCCTGTTTTGAGACTCTGCACAGAAAGTATTTGCAGACTGCTGAATCCACACATGGGTTTATCTCTGGAATTTGAGTGCACACATTGACCACCGTTCTGTTAGATATCTGCGTTTTGGATTTAGAAGCAGATATTTAACTGTGCTTACTGCCCTTTCTTCCATAGGCCGGTATTGGGCTGAAAACGACTGTTTTGAGACCCTGCACAGAAAGTGTTTTCAGACTGCTGAATCCACACTCGGGTTTAACTCTGGAAGTTGAGTGCACACATTGACGACCGTTCTGTTAGATAGCTGCGTTTTGGATTTAGAAGCAGATATTTCCCTGTGCTTACTGCACTTTCTTCCATAGGCCGGTATTGGTCTGAAAAAGCCTGTTTTGAGATTCTGCAGAGAAAGTGTTTGCAGTCTGCTGAATCCACACACCGATTTAACTCTGGAAGTTGAGTGCACACATTGAGAACCATTCTGTTAGATAGCTGCGTTTTGGATTTAGAAGCAGATATTTTCCTATGCTTACTGCCCTTTCTTCCATAGGCCGGTATTGGGCTGAAAACGCCTGTTTTCAGACTCTGCACAGAAAGTGTTTGCAGACTGCTGAATCCACACTCGGGTTTCACTCTGGAAGTTGAGTGCACACATTGACAACCGTTCTGTTAGATAGCTGCGTTTTGGATTTAGAAGCAGAAATTTCCCTGTGCTTACTGCCCTTTCTTCCATAGGCCGGTATTGGGCTTAAAACGCCTGTTTTGAGACTCTGCACAGAATGGGTTTGCAGACTGCTGAATCCACACTCGTGTTTAACTCTGGATGTTGAGTGCACACAATGACAACCATTCTGTTAAACAGCTGCGTTTTGGATTTAGAAGCAGATATTTCCCTGTTCTAACTGCCCTTTCTTCCATAGGCCGGTATTGGGCTGAAAACGCCTGTTTTGAGACTCTGCACAGAATGTGTTTGCACACTGCTGAATCCACAGAAGGGTTTAACTCTGGAAGTTGAGTGCACACATTGACAACCGTTCTGTTAGATAGCTGCGTTTTGGATTTACAAGCAGAAATTTCCCTGTGCTTACTGCCAATTGTTCCATAGGCCGGTATTGGGCTGAAAACGCCTGTTTTGAGACTCTGCACAGAATGTGTTTGCAGACTGCTGAATCCACAGACGGGTTTAACTCTGGAAGTTGAGTGCACACATTGACAACCGTTCTGTTAGATAGCTGCGTTTTGGATTTAGAAGCAGATATTTCCCTGCGCTAACTGCCCTTTCTTCCATAGGCCGGTATTGGGCTGAAAACGCCTGTTTTGAGACTGTGCACAGAAAGTGTTTGCAGACTGCTGAATCCACACACGGGTTTAACTCTGGAAGTTGAGTGCACACATTGACAACCGTTCTGTTAGATAGCTGCGTTTTGGATTTAGAAGCAGATATTTCCCTGTGCTTACACCGCTTTCTTCCATAGGCCGGTATTGGGCTGAAAACGCTTGTTTTGAGACTCTGTAATGAAAGGGTTTGCAGACGGCTGAATCCACAGACGGGTTTAACTCTGGAAGTTGAGTGCACACATTGACAACCGTTCTGTTAGATAGCTGCGTTTTGGACTTAGAAGCAGAAATTTCCCTGTGCTTACTTCATTTTCTTTCATAGGCCGGTATTGGGCTGAAAACGCCTGTTTTGAGACTCTGCACAGAAAGTGTTTGCAGACTGATGAATTCACAAACGGGTTTAACTCTGGAAGTTGAGTGCACATACTGAGAAACCTTCTGTTAGATAGCTGCGTTTTCGATTTTGAAACAGTTATTTCCCTGTGCTTACTGCATTTTCTTCCATAGGCCGGTATTGGGCTGAAAACGCCTGTTTTGAGACTCTGCACAGAAAGTGTTTGCAGACTGATGAATTCACACACGGGTTTAACTCTGGAAGTTGAGTGCACACATTGACAACCTTTATGTTAGATAGCTGCATTTTGGATTTAGAAGCAGATATTTCCCTGTGCTTACTGCCCTTTCTTCCATAGGCCGGTATTTGGCTGAAAACGCCTGTTTTGAGACTCTGCACAGAAAGTGTTTGCAGACTGCTGAATCCACACCCGGGTTTAACTCTTGAAGGTAAGTGCACACATTGACAACCGTTCTGTTAGATAGCTGCGTTTTGGATTTAGAAGCAGAAATTTCCCTGTGCATACTGCCCTTTCTTCCATAGGCCGGTATTGGGCTGAAAATGCCTGTTTTTAGACTCTGCACAGAATGGGTTTGCAGACTGCTGAATCCACACACGGGTTTAACTCTGGAAGTTGAGTGCACACATTGACAACCGTGCTGTTAGATAGCTGCGTTTTGGATTTAGAAGCAGATATTTCCCTGTGCTTACTGCCCTTTCTTCCATAGGCCGGTATTGGGCTGAAAACGCCTGTTTTGGGACTCTGCACAGAAAGTGTTTGCAGACTGCTGAATCCACACACGGGTTTAACTCTGGAAGTTGAGTGCACACATTGAAAATCGTTCTTTTAGATAGCTGCGTTTTGGATTTAGAAGCAGAAATTTCCCTTTGCTTACTGTCCTTTCTTCCTTATGCCGGTATTGGACTCAAAACGCCTGTTTTGAGACTCTGCACAGAAACTGTTTGCAGACTGCTGAATCCACACACGGGTTTAACTCTGGAAGTTGAGTGCCCACATTGACAACCTTTCTGTTAGATAGCTGCGTTTTGGATTTAGAAGCAGATATTTCCCTGTGCTTACTGCCCCTTCTTCCTTAGGCCGGTATTGGGCTGAAAACTCCTGTTTTGAGACTCTGCACAGAAAGTGTTTGCAGACTGCTGAATACACACACGGGTTTAACTCCGGAAGTTGATTGCACACATTGACAACCGTTCTGTTAGATAGCTGCGTTTTGGATTTAGAAGCAGATATTTCCCTGTTCTTACTGCCCTTTCTTCTATATGCCGGTATTGGGCTGAAAACGCCTCTTTTGAGACTCTGCACAGAATGTGTTTGCAGACTGCTGAATCCACAGACGGGTTTAACTCTGGAAGTTGAGTGCACAGATTGACAACCGTTCTGTTAGATAGCTGCGTTTTGGAATTAGAAGCAGATATTTCCCTGTGCTTACTGCCCTTTCTTCCTTAGGCCGGTATTGGGCTGAAAACGCCTGTTTTGAGACTCTGCACAGAAAGTGTTTGCAGACTGCTGAATCCACACACGGGTTTAACTCTGGAAGTTGAGTGCACACATTGACAACCGTTCTGTTAGATAGCTGCGTTTTGGATTTAGAAGCAGACAATTCCCTGTGCTTACTGCCCTTTCTTCCATAGGCCGGTATTGGGCTGAAAACGCCTGTTATGAGACCCTGCACAGAAAGTGTTTGCAGACTGCTGAATCCACGCACGGTTTTACCTCTTGAAGTTGAGTGCAGACATTGACAAACCTTCTGATAGATAGCTGCGTTTTGGATTTAGAAGCAGATATTTCCCTGTGCTTACTGCCCTTTCTTCCATAGGCCGGTATTGGGCTGAAAACGCCTGTTTTGAGACTCTGCACAGAAAGTGTTTGCAGACTGCTGAATCCACACACGGGTTTAACTCTGGAAGTTGAGTGCACACATTGACAACCGTTCTGTTAGATAGCTGCGTTTTCTTTTTAGAAGCAGATATTTCCCTGTGCTTACAGCCCTTTCTTCCATAGGCCGGTGTTGGGCTGAAAATGCCTGTTTTGAGACTCTGCATAGAAGGCGTTTGCAGACTGCTGAATCCACACACGGGTTTACCTCTGGAAGTTGAGTGCACACATTGACAATCGTTCTGTTAGAAAGCTGCGTTTTGTATTTAGAAGCAGATATTTCTCTGTTCTTACTGCCCTTTCTTCCATATGCCGATATTGGGCTGAAAACGCCTGTTTTGAGACTCTGCACAGAATGTGTTTGCAGACGGCTGAATGCACAGACGGGTTTAACTCTGGAAGTTGAGTGCACACATTGACAACCGTTCTGTTAGATAGCTGCGTTTTGGATTTAGAAGCAGATATTTCCCTGTGCTTACTGCCCTTTCTTCCAAAGGCCAGTATTGGGCTGAAAACGCCTGTTTTGAGACTCTGCACAGAAAGTGTTTGCAGACTGCTGAATCCACACACGGGTTTAACTCTGGAAGGTAAGTGCACACATTGACAACCGTTCTGTTAGATAGCTGCGTTTTGGATTTAGAAGCAGAAATTTCCCTGTGCTTACTGCCCTTTCTTCCATAGGCCGGTATTGGGCTGAAAACGCCTGTTTTGAGACTCTGCACAGAATGGGTTTGCAGACTGCTGAATCCACACACGGGTTTAACTCTGGAAGTTGAGTGCACACATTGACAACCGTTCTGTTAGATAGCTGTGTTTTGCACTTAGAAGAAGATATTTCCCTGTGCTTACTGCCCCTTCTTGCTTAGGCCGGTATTGGGATGAAAACTCCTGTTTTGAGACTCTGCACAGAAAGTGTTTGCTGACTGCTGAATCCACACACGGGTTTAACTCTGGAAGTTGAGTGCACACATTGACAACCGTTCTGTTAGATAGCTGCGTTTTGGATTTAGAAGCAGACAATTCCCTGTGCTTACTGCCCTTTCTTCCATAGGCCGGTATTGGGCTGAAAACGCCTTTTATGAGACTCTGCAGAGAAAGTGTTTGCAGACTGCTGAATCCACCCACGGGTTTAACTCTGGAAGTTGAGTGCACATATTGAGAAACGTTCTGTTAGATAGCTGCGTTTTGGATTTAGAAGCAGTTATTTCCCTGTGCTTACTGCATTTTCTTCCTTAGGCCGGTATTGGGCTGAAAACGCCTGTTTTGAGACTCTGCACAGAAAGTGTTTGCAGACTGATGAATTCACACACGGGTTTAACTCTGCAAGTTTAGTGCACACATTGACAACCTTTCTGTTAGATAGCTGCATTTTGGATATAGAAGCAGATATTTCCCTGTGCTTACTGCCCTTTCTTCCATAGGCCGGTATTTGGCTGAAAACGCCTGTTTTGAGACTCTGCACAGAAAGTGTGTGCAGACTGCTGAATCCACACACGGGATTAACTCTGGAAGTTGAGTGCCCACATTGACAACCGTTCTGTTAGATAGCTGCGTTTTGGATTTAGAAGCAGATATTTCCCTGTGCTTACTGCCCTTTCTTCCATAGGCCGGGATTTGGCTGAAAACTCCTGTTTTGAGACTCTGCACAGAAAGTGTTTGCAGACTGCTGAATCCACACACGGGTTTAACTCTGGAAGTTGAGAGCAAACATTGACAACCGTTCTGTTAGATAGCTACGTTTTCGATTTAGAAGCAGGTATTTCCCTGTGCCTACTGCCCTTTCTTCCATAGGTCGGTATTGGGCTCAAAACGCCTGTTTTGAGACTCTGCACAGAAAGTGTTTGTAGACTGCTGAATCCACACACGGGTTTAACTCTGGAAGTTGAGTGCACACATTGACAACCGTTCCATTAGATAGCTGCGTTTTGGATTTAGAAGCAGATATTTCCCTGTGCTTACTGCTGTTTCTTCCATATACCGGTAAAGGGCTGAAAACGCCTGCTTTGGGACCCTGCAGAGAAAGTGTTTGCAGACTGCTGAATCCACACACGGGTTTATCTCTGGAAGTTGAGTGCACACATTGACAACCGTTCTGTTAGATAGCTGCGTTTTGGATTTAGAAGCAGATATTTCCCTGTGCTTACTGCCCTTTCTTCCATAGGCCGGTATTGGGCTGAAAACGCCTGTTTTGAGACTCTGCACAGAAAGTGTTTGCAAACTGCTGAATCCACACACGGGTTTAACTCTGGAAGTTGAGTGCACACATTGACAATCGTTCTGTTAGATAGCTGTGTTTTGGATTTAGAAGCAGAAATTTCCCTGTGCTTACTGCCCTTTCTTCCATAGGCCGGTATTGGGCTGAAAACGCCTGTTTTGAGACTCTGCACAGAATGGGTTTGCAGACTGCTGAATCCACACTCGGGTTTAACTCTGGAAATTGAGTGCACACATTGACAACCGTTCTGTTAGATAACTGTGTTTTGGATTTAGAAGCAGAAATTTCCCTGTGCTTACTGCCCTTTGTTCCATAGACCGGTATTGGGCTGAAAACGCCTGTTTTGAGACTCTGCACAGAAAGTATTTGCAGATTGCTGAACCCACACACGGGTTTAACTCTGGAATTTGAGTGCACACATTGACAACCGTTCTGTTAGATAGATGCGTTTTCGATTTAGAAGCAGATATTTCCCTGTGCTTACTGCTCTTTCTTCCATAGGCCGGTACTGGGCTGAAAACGCCTGTTTTGAGACTCTGCACAGAAAGTGTTTGCAGACTGCTGAATCCACACACCGGTTTAACTCTGAAAGTTGAGTGCACACATTGACAAACGTTCGGTTAGATAGCTGCGTTTTGGATTTAGAAGCAGATATTTCCCTGTGCTTACTGCCCTTTCTTCCATAGGCCGGTATTGGGCTGAAAACGCCTGTTTTGAGACTCTGCACAGAAAGTGTTTGCAGACTGCTGAATCCACCCACGGGTTTAACTCTGGTAGTTGAGTGCACATATTGAGAAACCTTCTGTTAGATAGCTGCGTTTTCGATTTAGAAGCAGTTATTTCCCTGTGCTTACTGCATTTTCTTCCATAGGCCGGTATTGTGCTGAAAACGCCTGTTTTGAGACTCTGCACAGAAAGTGTTTGCAGACTGATGAATTCACACACGGGTTTAACTCTGCAAGTTTAGTGCACACATTGACAACCTTTCTGTTAGATAGCTGCATTTTGGATTTAGAAGCAGATATTTCCCTGTGCTTACTGCCCTTTCTTCCATAGGCCGGTATTTGGCTGAAAACGTCTGTTTTGAGACTCTGCACAGAAAGTGTTTGCAGACTGCTAAATCCACACACGGGTTTAACTCTGGAAGGTAAGTGCACACATTGACAACCGTTCTGTTAGATAGCTGCGTTTTGGATTTAGAAGCAGAAATTTCCCTGTGCTTACTGCCCTTTCTTCCATAGGCCGGTATTGGGCTGAAAACGCCTGTTTTGAGACTCTGCACAGAATGGGTTTGCAGACTGCTGAATCCACACACGGGTTTAACTCTGGAAGTTGAGTGCTCACATTGACAACCGTTCTGTTAGATAGCTGCGTTTTGCATTTAGAAGCAGATATTTCCCTGTGCTTACTGCCCCTTCTTGCTTAGGCCGGTAGTGGGCTGAAAACTCCTGTTTTGAGACTCTGCACAGAAAGTGTTTGCAGACTGCTGAATACACACACGGGTTTAACTCTTGAAGTTGAGTGCACACATTGACAACCGTTCTGTTAGATAGCTGCGTTTTGCATTTAGAAGCAGATATTTCCCTGTTCTTACTGCCCTTTCTTCCATATGCCGGTAATGGGCTGAAAACGCCTGTTTTGAGACTCTCCACAGAATGTGTTTGCAGACTGCTGAATCCACAGACCGGTTTAACTCTGGAAGTTGAGTGCACACATTGACAACCGTTCTGTTAGAGAGCTGCGTTTTGGATTTAGAAGCAGATATTTCCCTGTTCTTACTGCCCTTTCTTCTATATGCCGGTATTGGGCTGAAAACGCCTCTTTTGAGACTCTGCACAGAATGTGTTTGCAGACTGCTGAATCCACAGACGGGTTTAACTCTGGAAGTTGAGTGCACACATTGACAATCGTTCTGTTAGATAGCTGTGTTTTGTATTTAGAAGCAGATATTTCCCTGTGCTTACTGCCCTTTCTTCCATATGACGGTAATGGGCTGAAAACGCCTGTTTTGGGACTCTGCACAGAAAGTGTTTGCAGACTGCTGAATCCACACACGGGTTTTACTCTGGAAGTTGAGTGCACACATTGACAACCGTTCTGTTAGATCGCTGCGTTTTGGATTTAGAAGCAGACCATTCCCTGTGCTTACTGCCCTTTCTTCCATAGGCCGGTTTTGGGCTGAAAACGCCTGTTTTGAGACTCTGCACAGAAAGTGTTTGCAGACTGCTGAATCCACAGACGGGTTTAACTCTGGAAGTTGAGTGCACATATTGAGAAACCTTCTGTTAGATAGCTGCGTTTTCGATTTAGAAGCAGTTATTTCCCTGTGCTTACTGCATTTTCTTCCATAGGCCGGTATTGGGCTGAAAACGCCTGTTTTGAGACTCTGCACAGAAAGTGTTTGCAGACTGATGAATTCACACACGGGTTTAACTCTGCAAGTTTAGTGCACACATTGACAACCTTTCTGTTAGATAGCTGCATTTTGGATTTAGAAGCAGATATTTCCCTGTGCTTACTGCCCTTTCTTCCATAGGCCGGTATTTGGCTGAAAACGCCTGTTTTGAGACTCTGCACAGAAAGTGTTTGCAGACTGCTAAATCCACACCCGGGTTTAACTCTGGAAGGTAAGTGGACACATTGACAACCGTTCTGTTAGATAGCTGCGTTTTGGATTTAGAAGCAGAAATTTCCCTGTGCTTACTGCCCTTTCTTCCATAGGCCGGTATTGGGCTGAAAACGCCTGTTTTGAGACTCTGCACAGAATGGGTTTGCAGACTGCTGAATCCACACACGGGTTTAACTCTGGAAGTTGAGTGCACACATTGACAACCGTTCTGTTAGATAGCTGCGTTTTGCATTTAGAAGCAGATATTTCCCTGTGCTTACTGCCCCTTCTTGCTTAGGCCGGTATAGGGCTGAAAACTCCTGTTTTGAGACTCTGCACAGAAAGTGTTTGCAGACTGCTGAATACACACACGGGTTTAACTCTGGAAGTTGAGTGCACACATTGACAACCGTTCTGTTAGATAGCTGCGTTTTGCATTTAGAAGCAGATATTTCCCTGTTCTTACTGCCCTTTCTTCCATATGCCGGTAATGGGCTGAAAACGCCTGTTTTGAGACTCTGCACAGAATGTGTTTGCAGACTGCTGAATCCACAGACGGGTTTAACTCTGGAAGTTGAGTGCACACATTGACAACCGTGCTGTTAGATAGCTGCGTTTTGGATTTAGAAGCAGATATTTCCCTGTGCTTACTGCCCTTTCTTCCATAGGCCGTTATTGGGCTGAAAACGCCTGTTTTGGGACTCTGCACAGAAAGTGTTTGCAGACTGTTGAATCCACACACGGGTTTAACTCTGGAAGTTGAGTGCACACATTGACAACCGTTCTGTTAGATAGCTGCGTTTTGGATTTAGAAGCAGAAATTTCCCTGTGCTTACTGCCCTTTCTTCCTTAGGCCGGTACTGGGCTGAAAACGCCTGTTTTGAGACTCTGCACAGAAACTGTTTGCAGGCTGCTGAATCCACACACGGGTTTAACTCTGGAAGTTGAGTGCCCACATTGACAACCTTTCTGTTAGATAGCTGCGTTTTGGATTTAGAAGCAGATATTTCCCTGTGCTTACTGCCCCTTCTTCCTTAGGCCGGTATTGGGCTGAAAACTCCTGTTTTGAGACTCTGCACAGAAAGTGTTTGCAGACTGCTGAATACACACACGGGTTTAACTCCGGAAGTTGAGTGCACACATTGACAATCGTTCTGTTAGATAGCTGCGTTTTGTATTTAGAAGCAGATATTTCTCTGTTCTTACTGCCCTTTCTTCCATATGCCGGTATTGGGCTGAAAACGCCTGTTTTGAGACTCTGCATAGAAAGCGTTTGCAGACTGCTGAATCCACACACGGGTTTACCTCTGGAAGTTGAGTGCACACATTGACAATCGTTCTGTTAGATAGCTGCGTTTTGTATTTAGAAGCAGATATTTCTCTGTTCTTACTGCCCTTTCTTCCATATGCCGGTATTGGGCTGAAAACGCCTGTTTTGAGACTCTGCACAGAATGTGTTTGCAGACGGCTGAATCCACAGACGGGTTTAGCTCTGGAAGTTGAGTGCACACATTGACAACCGTTCTGTTAGATAGCTGCGTTTTGAATTTAGAAGCAGATATTTCCCTGTGCTTACTGACCTTTCTTCCAAAGGCCGGTATTGGGCTCAAAACGCCTGTTTTGAGACTCTACACAGAAAGTGTTTGCAGACTGCTGAATCCACACCCGGGTTTAACTCTGGAAGGTAAGTGCCCACATTGACAACCGTTCTGTTAGATAGCTGCGTTTTGGATTTAGAAGCAGACATTTCCCTGTGCTTACTGCCCTTTCTTCCATAGGCCGGTATTGGGCTGAAAACGCCTGTTTTGAGACTCTGCACAGAATGCGTTTGCATACGGATGAATTCACACACGGGTTTAACTCTGCAAGTTTAGTGCACACATTGACAACCTTTCTGTTAGATAGCTGCATTTTGGATTTAGAAGCAGACATTTCCCTGTGCTTACTGCCCTTTCTTCCATAGGTAGGTATTGGGCTGAAAATGCCTGTTTTGAGACTCTGCACAGAAAGGGTTTGTAGACTGCTGAATCCACACACGGGTTAAACTCTGGAAGTTGAGTGCACACATTGACAACCGTTCTGCTAGATAGCTGCGTTTTGGATTTAGAAGGAGATATTTCCCTGTGCTTACTGCTGTTTCTTCCATATGCCGGTAATGGGCTGAAAACACCTGTTTTGGGAGTCTGCAGAGAAGGTGTTTGCACACTGCTGAATCCGCACACGGGTTTAACTCTGGAAGTTAAGTGTGCACATTGACAACTGTTCTGTTAGATAGCTGCGTTTTGGATTTAGAAGCAGATATTTTCCTGTGCTTACTGCTGTTTCTTCCATGTGCCTGCAATGGGCTGAAAATGCCTGTTTGGGACTCTGCAGAGAAAGTGTTTGCAGACTGCTGAATCCACACACGGGTTTAACTCTGGAAGTTGAGTGCACACATTGACAACCGTACTGTTAGATAGCTGCGTTTTGGATTTAGAAGCAGATATTTCCCTGTGCTTACTGCTGTTTCTACCATATGCCGGTAATGGGCTGAAAACGCCTGTTTTGAGACTCTGCACAGAATGTGTTTGCAGACTGCTGAATCCACAGACGGGTTTAGCTCTGGAAGTTGAGTGCACACATTGACAACCGTGCTGTTAGATAGCTGCGTTTTGGATTTAGAAGCAGATATTTCCCTGTGCTTACTGCCCTTTCTTCCATAGGCCGGTATTGGGCTGAAAACGCCTGTTTTGGGACTCTGCCCAGAAAGTGTTTGCAGACTGCTGAATCCACACACGGGTTTAACTCTGGAAGTTGAGTGCACACATTGACAACCGTTCTGTTAGATAGCTGCGTTTTGGATTTAGAAGCAGAAATTTCCCTGTGCTTACTGCCCTTTCTTCCTTAGGCCGGTACTGGGCTGAAAACGCCTGTTTTGAGACTCTGCACAGAAACTGTTTGCAGGCTGCTGAATCCACACACGGGTTTAATTCTGGAAGTTGAGTGTCCACATTGACAACCTTTCTGTTAGATAGCTGCGTTTTGGATTTAGAAGCAGATATTTCCCTGTGCTTACTGCCCCTTCTTCCTTAGGCCGGTATTGGGCTGAAAACTCCTGTTTTGAGACTCTGCACAGAAAGTGTTTGCAGACTGCGGAATACACACACGGGTTTAACTCCGGAAGTTGAGTGCACACATTGACAATCGTTCTGTTAGATAGCTGCGTTTTGTATTTAGAAGCAGATATTTCTCTGTTCTTACTGCCCTTTCTTCCATATGCCGGTATTGGGCTGAAAACGCCTGTTTTGAGACTCTGCATAGAAAGCGTTTGGAGACTGCTGAATCCACACACGGGTTTAGCTCTGGAAGTTGAGTGCACACATTGACAACCGTTCTGTTAGATAGCTGCGTTTTGTATTTAGAAGCAGATATTTCTCTGTTCTTACTGCCCTTTCTTCCATATGCCGGTATTGAGCTGAAAACGCCTGTTTTGAGACTCTGCACAGAATGTGTTTGCAGACGGCTGAATCCACAGACGGGTTTAGCTCTGGAAGTTGAGTGCACACATTGACAACCGTTCTGTTAGATAGCTGCGTTTTGAATTTAGAAGCAGATATTTCCCTGTGCTTACTGACCTTTCTTCCAAAGGCCGGTATTGGGCTGAAATCGCCTGTTTTGAGACTCTGCACAGAAAGTGTTTGTAGACTGCTGAATCCACACACGGGTTAAACTCTGGAAGTTGAGTGCACACATTGACAACCGTTCTGCTAGATAGCTGCGTTTTGGATTTAGAAGGAGATATTTCCCTGTGCTTACTGCTGTTTCTTCCATATGCCGGTAAAGGGCTGAAAACACCTGTTTTGGGACTCTGCAGAGAAGGTGTTTGCACACTGCTGAATCCGCACACGGGTTTAACTCTGGAAGTTCAGTGCACACATTGACAACAGTTCTGTTAGATAGCTGCGTTTTGGATTTAGAAGCAGATATTTTCCTGTGCTTACTGCTGTTTCTTCCATGTGCCTGCAATGGGCTGAAAACGCCTGCTTTGGGACCCTGCAGAGAAAGTGTTTGCAGACTGCTGAATCCACACACGGGTTTATCTCTGGAAGTTGAGTGCACACATTGACAATCGTTCTGTTAGATAGCTGTGTTTTGGATTTAGAAGCAGATATTTCCCTGTTCTTACTGCCCTTTCTTCTATATGCCGGTATTGGGCTGAAAACGCCTCTTTTGAGACTCTGCACAGAATGTGTTTGCAGACTGCTGAATCCACAGACGGGTTTAACTCTGGAAGTTGAGTGCACACATTGACAATCGTTCTGTAAGATAGCTGTGTTTTGTATTTAGAAGCAGATATTTCCCTGTTCTTACTGCCCTTTCTTCCATATGCCGGTAATGGGCAGAAAACGCCTGTTTTGTGACTCTGCACAGAAAGTGTTTGCAGACTGCTGAATCCACACACGGGTTTAACTCTGGAAGTTGAGTGCACACATTGACAACCGTTCTGTTAGATAGCTGCGTTTTGGATTTAGAAGCAGACCATTCCCTGTGCTTACTGCCCTTTCTTCCATAGGCCGGTATTGGGCTGAAAACGCCTGTTATAAGACTCTGCACAGAAAGTGTTTGCAGACTGCTGAATCCACCCACGGGTTTAACTCTGGAAGTTGAGTGCACATATTGAGAAACCTTCTGTTAGATAGCTGCGTTTTCGATTTAGAAGCAGTTATTTCCCTGTGCTTACTGCATTTTCTTCCATAGGCCGGTATTGGGCTGAAAACGCCTGTTTTGGGACTCTGCACAGAAAGTGTTTGCAGACTGATGAATTCACACACGGGTTTAACTCTGCAAGTTTAGTGCACACATTGACAACCTTTCTGTTAGATAGCTGCATTTTGGATTTAGAAGCAGATATTTCCCTGTGCTTACTGCCCTTTCTTCCATAGGCCGGTATTTGGCTGAAAACGCCTGTTTTGAGACTCTGCACAGAAAGTGTTTGCAGACTGCTAAATCCACACCCGGGTTTAACTCTGGAAGGTAAGTGCACACATTGACAACCGTTCTGTTAGATAGCTGCGTTTTGGATTTAGAAGCAGAAATTTCCCTGTGCTTACTGCCCTTTCTTCCATAGGCCGGTATTGGGCTGAAAACGCCTGTTTTGAGACTCTGCACAGAATGGGTTTACAGAATGCTGAATCCACACACGGGTTTAACTCTGGAAGTTGAGTGCACACATTGACAACCGTTCTGTTAGATAGCTGCGTTTTGCATTTAGAAGCAGATATTTCCCTGTGCTTACTGCCCCTTCTTGCTTAGGCCGGTATTGGGCTGAAAACTCCTGTTTTGAGACTCTGCACAGAAAGTGTTTGCAGACTGCTGAATACACACACGGGTTTAACTCTGGAAGTTGAGTGCACACATTGACAACCGTTCTGTTAGATAGCTGCGTTTTGCATTTAGAAGCAGATATTTCCCTGTTCTTACTGCCCTTTCTTCCATATGCCGGTAATGGGCTGAAAACGCCTGTTTTGAGACCCTGCACAGAATGTGTTTGCAGACTGCTGAATCCACAGACGGGTTTAACTCTGGATGTTGAGTGCACACATTGACAACCGTGCTGCTAGATAGCTGCGTTTTGGATTTAGAAGCAGATATTTCCCTGTGCTTACTGCCCTTTCTTCCTTAGGCCGGTACTGGGCTGAAAACGCCTGTTTTGAGACTCTGCACAGAAACTGTTTGCAGGCTGCTGAATCCACACACGGGTTTAACTCTGGAAGTTGAGTGCCCACATTGACAACCTTTCTGTTAGATAGCTGCGTTTTGGATTTAGAAGCAGATATTTCCCTGTGCTTACTCCCCCTTCTTCCTTAGGCCGGTATTGGGCTGAAAACTCCTGTTTTGAGACTCTGCACAGAAAGTGTTTGCAGACTGCTGAATACACACTCGGGTTTAACTCCGGAAGTTGAGTGCACACATTGACAATCGTTCTGTTAGATAGCTGCGTTTTGTATTTAGAAGCAAATATTTCTCTGTTCTTACTGCCCTTTCTTCCATATGCCGGTATTGGGCTGAAAACGCCTGTTTTGAGACTCTGCATAGAAAGCGTTTGCAGACTGCTGAATCCACACACGGGTTTACCTCTGGAAGTTGAGTGCACACATTGACAATCGTTCTGTTAGATAGCTGCGTTTTGTATTTAGAAGCAGATATTTCTCTGTTCTTACTGCCCTTTCTTCCATATGCCGGTATTGGGCTGAAAACGCCTGTTTTGAGACTCTGCACAGAATGTGTTTGCAGACGGCTGAATCCACAGACGGGTTTAGCTCTGGAAGTTGAGTGCACACATTGACAACCGTTCTGTTAGATAGCTGCGTTTTGAATTTAGAAGCAGATATTTCCCTGTGCTTACTGACCTTTCTTCCAAAGGCCGGTATTGGGCTGAAAACGCCTGTTTTGAGACTCTGCACAGAAAGTGTTTGCAGACTGCTGAATCCACACCCGGGTTTAACTCTGGAAGGTAAGTGCCCACATTGAAACCGTTCTGTTAGATAGCTGCGTTTTGGATTTAGAAGCAGACATTTCCCTGTGCTTACTGCCCTTTCTTCCATAGGCCGGTATTGGGCTGAAAACGCCTCTTTTGAGACTCTGCACAGAATGCGATTGCAGACTGATGAATTCACACACGGGTTTAACTCTGCAAGTTTAGTGCACACATTGACAACCTTTCTGTTAGATAGCTGCATTTTGGATTTAGAAGCAGATATTTCCCTGGGCTTACTGCCCTTTCTTCCATAGGCCGGGATTTGGCTGAAAACGCCTGTTTGGAACTCTGCACAGAAAGTGTTTGCAGACTGCTGAATCCACACACGGGTTTAACTCTGGAAGTTGAGTGCAAACATTGACAACCGTCCTGTTAGATAGCTACGTTTTCGATTTAGAAGCAGATATTTCCCTGTGCTTACTGCCCTTTCTTCCATAGGTCGGTATTGGGCTGAAAATGCCTGTTTTGAGACTCTGCACAGAAAGGGTTTGTAGACTGCTGAATCCACACACGGGTTAAACTCTGGAAGTTGAGTGCACACATTGACAACCGTTCTGCTAGATAGCTGCGTTTTGGATTTAGAAGGAGATATTTCCCTGTGCTTACTGCTGTTTCTTCCATATGCCGGTAATGGGCTGAAAACACCTGTTTTGGGAGTCTGCAGAGAAGGTGTTTGCACACTGCTGAATCCGCACACGGGTTTAACTCTGGAAGTTAAGAGTGCACATTGACAACAATTCTGTTAGATAGCTGCGTTTTGGATTTAGAAGCAGATATTTTCCTGTGCTTACTGCTGTTTCTTCCATGTGCCTGCAATGGGCTGAAAATGCCTGTTTGGGACTCTGCAGAGAAAGTGTTTGCAGACTGCTAAATCCACACACGGGTTTAACTCTGGAAGTTGAGTGCACACATTGACAACCGTTCTGTTAGATAGCTGCGTTTTGGATTTAGAAGCAGATATTTCCCTGTGCTTACTGCTGTTTCTACCATATGCCGGTAATGGGCTGAAAACGCCTGTTTTGAGACTCTGCACAGAATGTGTTTGCAGACTGCTGAATCCACAGACGGGTTTAACTCTGGAAGTTGAGTGCACACATTGACAACCGTGCTGTTAGATAGCTGCATTTTGGTTTTAGAAGCAGATATTTCCCTGTGCTTACTGCCCTTTCTTCCATAGGCCGGTATTGGGCTGAAAACGCCTGTTTTGGGACTCTGCACAGAAAGTGTTTGCAGACTGCTGAATCCACACACGGGTTTAACTCTGGAAGTTGAGTGCACACATTGACAACCGTTCTGTTAGATAGCTGCGTTTTGGATTTAGAAGCAGAAATTTCCCTGTGCTTACTGCCCTTTCTTCCTTAGGCCGGTACTGGGCTGAAAACGCCTGTTTTGAGACTCTGCACAGAAACTGTTTGCAGGCTGCTGAATCCACACACGGGTTTAACTCTGGAAGTTGAGTGTCCACATTGACAACCTTTCTGTTAGATAGCTGCGTTTTGGATTTAGAAGCAGATATTTCCCTGTGCTTACTGCCCCTTCTTCCTTAGGCCGGTATTGGGCTGAAAACTCCTGTTTTGAGACTCTGCACAGAAAGTGTTTGCAGACTGCTGAATACACACACGGGTTTAACTCCGGAAGTTGAGTGCACACATTGACAATCGTTCTGTTAGATAGCTGCGTTTTGTATTTAGAAGCAGATATTTCTCTGTTCTTACTGCCCTTTCTTCCATATGCCGGTATTGGGCTGAAAACGCCTGTTTTGAGACTCTGCATAGAAAGCGTTTGCAGACTGCTGAATCCACACACGGGTTTACCTCTGGAAGTTGAGTGCACACATTGACAATCGTTCTGTTAGATAGCTGCGTTTTGTATTTAGAAGCAGATATTTCTCTGTTCTTACTGCCCTTTCTTCCATATGCCGGTATTGGGCTGAAAACGCCTGTTTTGAGACTCTGCACAGAATGTGTTTGCAGACGGCTGAATCCACAGACGGGTTTAGCTCTGGAAGTTGAGTGCACACATTGACAACCGTTCTGTTAGATAGCTGCGTTTTGAATTTAGAAGCAGATATTTCCCTGTGCTTACTGACCTTTCTTCCAAAGGCCGGTATTGGGCTCAAAACGCCTGTTTTGAGACTCTGCACAGAAAGTGTTTGCAGACTGCTGAATCCACACCCGGGTTTAACTCTGGAAGGTAAGTGCCCACATTGACAACCGTTCTGTTAGATAGCTGCGTTTTGGATTTAGAAGCAGACATTTCCCTGTGCTTACTGCCCTTTCTTCCATAGGCCGGTATTGGGCTGAAAACGCCTGTTTTGAGACTCTGCACAGAATGCGTTTGCAGACTGATGAATTCACACACGGGTTTAACTCTGCAAGTTTAGTGCACACATTGACAACCTTTCTGTTAGATAGCTGCATTTTGGATTTAGAAGCAGATATTTCCCTGTGCTTACTGCCCTTTCTTCCATAGGCCGGAATTTGGCTGAAAACGCCTGTTTTGAGACTCTGCACAGAAAGTGTGTGCAGACTGCTGAATCCACACACGGGTTTAACTCTGGAAGTTGAGTGCCCACATTGACAACCATTCTGTTAGATAGCTGCGTTTTGGATTTAGAAGCAGATATTTCCCTGTGCTTACTGCCCTTTCTTCCATAGGCCGGTATTGGACTTAAATCGCCTGTTTTGAGACTCTGCACAGAAAGTGTTTGAAAACTGCTGAATCCACACACGGGTTTAACTCTGGAAGTTGAGTGCACACATTGACAACCGTTCTGTTAGATAGCTGCGTTTTGCATTTAGAAGCAGATATTTCCCAGTGCTTACTGCCCTTTCTTCCATAGGCCTGTATTGGGCTGAAAACGCCTGTTTTGAGACTCTGCACAGAAAGTGTGTGCAGACTGCTGAATCCACACACAGGTTTAACTCTGGAAGTTGAGTGCAAACATTGACAACCGTGCTGTTAGATAGCTGCGTTTTGGATTTAGAAGCAGATATTTCCCTGTGCTTACTGCCCTTTCTTCCATAGGCCGGGATTTGGCTGAAAACGCCTGTTTGGAACTCTGCACAGAAAGTGTTTGCAGACTGCTGAATCCACACACGGGGTTAACTCTGGAAGTTGAGTGCAAACATTGACAACCGTCCTGTTAGATAGCTACGTTTTCGATTTAGAAGCAGATATTTCCCTGTGCTTACTGCCCTTTCTTCCATAGGTCGGTATTGGGCTGAAAATGCCTGTTTTGAGACTCTGCACAGAAAGGGTTTGTAGACTGCTGAATCCACACACGGGTTAAACTCTGGAAGTTGAGTGCACACATTGACAACCGTTCTGCTAGATAGCTGCGTTTTGGATTTAGAAGGAGATATTTCCCTGTGCTTACTGCTGTTTCTTCCATATGCCGGTAATGGGCTGAAAACACCTGTTTTGGGAGTCTGCAGAGAAGGTGTTTGCACACTGCTGAATCCGCACACGGGTTTAACTCTGGAAGTTAAGTGTGCACATTGACAACAGTTCTGTTAGATAGCTGCGTTTTGGATTTAGAAGCAGATATTTTCCTGTGCTTCCTGCTGTTTCTTCCATGTGCCTGCAATGGGCTGAAAATGCCTGTTTGGGACTCTGCAGAGAAAGTGTTTGCAGACTGCTGAATCCACACACGGGTTTAACTCTGGAAGTTGAGTGCACACATTGACAACCGTTCTGTTAGATAGCTGCGTTTTGGATTTAGAAGCAGATATTTCCCTGTGCTTACTGCTGTTTCTACCATATGCCGGTAATGGGCTGAAAACGCCTGTTTTGAGACTCTGCACAGAATGTGTTTGCAGACTGCTGAATCCACAGACGGGTTTAACTCTGGAAGTTGAGTGCACACATTGACAACCGTGCTGTTAGATAGCTGCGTTTTGGATTTAGAAGCAGATATTTCCCTGTGCTTACTGCCCTTTCTTCCATAGGCCGGTATTGGGATGAAAACGCCTGTTTTGGGACTCTGCACAGAAAGTGTTTGCAGACTGCTGAATCCACACACGGGTTTAACTCTGGAAGTTGAGTGCACACATTGACAACCGTTCTGTTAGATAGCTGCGTTTTGGATTTAGAAGCAGAAATTTCCCTGTGCTTACTGCCCTTTCTTCCTTAGGCCGGTACTGGGCTGAAAATGCCTGTTTTGAGACTCTGCACAGAAACAGTTTGCAGGCTGCTGAATCCACACACGGGTTTAACTCTGGAAGTTGAGTGTCCACATTGACAACCTTTCTGTTAGATAGCTGCGTTTTGGATTTAGAAGCAGATATTTCCCTGTGCTTACTGCCCCTTCTTCCTTAGGCCGGTATTGGGCTGAAAACTCCTGTTTTGAGACTCTGCACAGAAAGTGTTTGCAGACTGCTGAATACACACACGGGTTTAACTCCGGAAGTTGAGTGCACACATTGACAATCGTTCTGTTAGATAGCTGCGTTTTGTATTTAGAAGCAGATATTTCTCTGTTCTTACTGCCCTTTCTTCCATATGCCGGTATTGGGCTGAAAACGCCTGTTTTGAGACTCTGCATAGAAAGCGTTTGCAGACTGCTGAATCCACACACGGGTTTACCTCTGGAAGTTGAGTGCACACATTGACAATCGTTCTGTTAGATAGCTGCGTTTTGTATTTAGAAGCAGATATTTCTCTGTTCTTACTGCCCTTTCTTCCATATGCCGGTATTGGGCTGAAAACGCCTGTTTTGAGACTCTGCACAGAATGTGTTTGCAGACGGCTGAATCCACAGACGGGTTTAGCTCTGGAAGTTGAGTGCACACATTGACAACCGTTCTGTTAGATAGCTGCGTTTTGAATTTAGAAGCAGATATTTCCCTGTGCTTACTGACCTTTCTTCCAAAGGCCGGTATTGGGCTCAAAACGCCTGTTTTGAGACTCTGCACAGAAAGTGTTTGCAGACTGCTGAATCCACACCCGGGTTTAACTCTGGAAGGTAAGTGCCCACATTGACAACCGTTCTGTTAGATAGCTGCGTTTTGGATTTAGAAGCAGACATTTCCCTGTGCTTACTGCCCTTTCTTCCATAGGCCGGTATTGGGCTGAAAACGCCTGTTTTGAGACTCTGCACAGAATGCGTTTGCAGACTGATGAATTCACACACGGGTTTAACTCTGCAAGTTTAGTGCACACATTGACAACCTTTCTGTTAGATAGCTGCATTTTGGATTTAGAAGCAGATATTTCCCTGTGCTTACTGCCCTTTCTTCCATAGGCCGGAATTTGGCTGAAAACGCCTGTTTTGAGACTCTGCACAGAAAGTGTGTGCAGACTGCTGAATCCACACACGGGTTTAACTCTGGAAGTTGAGTGCCCACATTGACAACCGTTCTGTTAGATAGCTGCGTTTTGGATTTAGAAGCAGATATTTCCCTGTGCTTACTGCCCTTTCTTCCATAGGCCGGTATTGGACTTAAATCGCCTGTTTTGAGACTCTGCACAGAAAGTGTTTGAAAACTGCTGAATCCACACACGGGTTTAACTCTGGAAGTTGAGTGCACACATTGACAACCGTTCTGTTAGATAGCTGCGTTTTGCATTTAGAAGCAGATATTTCCCAGTGCTTACTGCCCTTTCTTCCATAGGCCTGTATTGGGCTGAAAACGCCTGTTTTGAGACTCTGCACAGAAAGTGTGTGCAGACTGCTGAATCCACACACAGGTTTAACTCTGGAAGTTGAGTGCAAACATTGACAACCGTGCTGTTAGATAGCTGCGTTTTGGATTTAGAAGCAGATATTTCCCTGTGCTTACTGACCTTTCTTCCAAAGGCCGGTATTGGGCTGAAATCGCCTGTTTTGAGACTCTGCACAGAAAGTGTTTGTAGACTGCTGAATCCACACACGGGTTAAACTCTGGAAGTTGAGTGCACACATTGACAACCGTTCTGCTAGATAGCTGCGTTTTGGATTTAGAAGGAGATATTTCCCTGTGCTTACTGCTGTTTCTTCCATATGCCGGTAAAGGGCTGAAAACACCTGTTTTGGGACTCTGCAGAGAAGGTGTTTGCACACTGCTGAATCCGCACACGGGTTTAACTCTGGAAGTTCAGTGCACACATTGACAACAGTTCTGTTAGATAGCTGCGTTTTGGATTTAGAAGCAGATATTTTCCTGTGCTTACTGCTGTTTCTTCCATGTGCCTGCAATGGGCTGAAAACGCCTGTTTGGGACTCTGCAGAGAAAGTGTTTGCATTCTGCTGAATCCACACGGGGGTTGAACTCTGGAAGTTGAGTGCACACATTGACAACCGTTCTGTTAGATAGCTGCGTTTTGGATTTAGACTCAGATATTTCCCTGTGCTTACTGCTGTTTCTTCCATATGTCGGCAATGGGCTGAAAACGCGTGTTTTGGGACTCTGCAGAGAAAGTGTTTGCAGACTGCTGAATCCACACACAGGTTTAACTCTGGAAGTTGAGTGCACACACTGACAACCGTTCCGTTAGATAGCTGCGTTTTGGATTTAGAAGCAGATATTTCCCTGTGCTTACTGCTGTTTCTTCCATATACCGGTAATGGGCTGAAAACGCCTGCTTTGGGACCCTGCAGAGAAAGTGTTTGCAGACTGCTGAATCCACACACGGGTTTATCTCTGGAAGTTGAGTGCACACATTGACAATCGTTCTGTTAGATAGCTGTGTTTTGGATTTAGAAGCAGATATTTCCCTGTTCTTACTGCCCTTTCTTCTATATGCCGGTATTGGGCTGAAAACGCCTCTTTTGAGACTCTGCACTGAATGTGTTTGCAGACTGCTGAATCCACAGACGGGTTTAACTCTGGAAGTTGAGTGCACACATTGACAATCGTTCTGTTAGATAGCTGTGTTTTGTATTTAGAAGCAGATATTTCCCTGTTCTTACTGCCCTTTCTTCCATATGCCGGTAATGGGCAGAAAACGCCTGTTTTGTGACTCTGCACAGAAAGTGTTTGCAGACTGCTGAATCCACACACGGGTTTAACTCTGGAAGTTGAGTGCACACATTGACAACCGTTCTGTTAGATAGCTGCGTTTTGGATTTAGAAGCAGACCATTCCCTGTGCTTACTGCCCTTTCTTCCATAGGCCGGTATTGGGCTGAAAACGCCTGTTATAAGACTCTGCACAGAAAGTGTTTGCAGACTGCTGAATCCACCCACGGGTTTAACTCTGGAAGTTGAGTGCACATATTGAGAAACCTTCTGTTAGATAGCTGCGTTTTCGATTTAGAAGCAGTTATTTCCCTGTGCTTACTGCATTCTCTTCCATAGGCCGGTATTGGGCTGAAAACGCCTGTTTTGGGACTCTGCACAGAAAGTGTTTGCAGACTGATGAATTCACACACGGGTTTAACTCTGCAAGTTTAGTGCACACATTGACAACCTTTCTGTTAGATAGCTGCATTTTGGATTTAGAAGCAGATATTTCCCTGTGCTTACTGCCCTTTCTTCCATAGGCCGGTATTTGGCTGAAAACGCCTGTTTTGAGACTCTGCACAGAAAGTGTTTGCAGACTGCTAAATCCACACCCGGGTTTAACTCTGGAAGGTAAGTGCACACATTGACAACCGTTCTGTTAGATAGCTGCGTTTTGGATTTAGAAGCAGAAATTTCCCTGTGCTTACTGCCCTTTCTTCCATAGGCCGGTATTGGGCTGAAAACGCCTGTTTTGAGACTCTGCACAGAATGGGTTTACAGAATGCTGAATCCACACACGGGTTTAACTCTGGAAGTTGAGTGCACACATTGACAACAGTTCTGTTAGATAGCTGCGTTTTGCATTTAGAAGCAGATATTTCCCTGTGCTTACTGCCCCTTCTTGCTTAGGCCGGTATTGGGCTGAAAACTCCTGTTTTGAGACTCTGCACAGAAAGTGTTTGCAGACTGCTGAATACACACACGGGTTTAACTCTGGAAGTTGAGTGCACACATTGACAACCGTTCTGTTAGATAGCTGCGTTTTGCATTTAGAAGCAGATATTTCCCTGTTCTTACTGCCCTTTCTTCCATATGCCGGTAATGGGCTGAAAACGCCTGTTTTGAGACCCTGCACAGAATGTGTTTGCAGACTGCTGAATCCACAGACGGGTTTAACTCTGGATGTTGAGTGCACACATTGACAACCGTGCTGTTAGATAGCTGCGTTTTGGATTTAGAAGCAGATATTTCCCTGTGCTTACTGCCCTTTCTTCCTTAGGCCGGTACTGGGCTGAAAACGCCTGTTTTGAGACTCTGCACAGAAACTGTTTGCAGGCTGCTGAATCCACACACGGGTTTAACTCTGGAAGTTGAGTGCCCACATTGACAACCTTTCTGTTAGATAGCTGCGTTTTGGATTTAGAAGCAGATATTTCCCTGTGCTTACTCCCCCTTCTTCCTTAGGCCGGTATTGGGCTGAAAACTCCTGTTTTGAGACTCTGCACAGAAAGTGTTTGCAGACTGCTGAATACACACTCGGGTTTAACTCCGGAAGTTGAGTGCACACATTGACAATCGTTCTGTTAGATAGCTGCGTTTTGTATTTAGAAGCAAATATTTCTCTGTTCTTACTGCCCTTTCTTCCATATGCCGGTATTGGGCTGAAAACGCCTGTTTTGAGACTCTGCATAGAAAGCGTTTGCAGACTGCTGAATCCACACACGGGTTTACCTCTGGAAGTTGAGTGCACACATTGACAATCGTTCTGTTAGATAGCTGCGTTTTGTATTTAGAAGCAGATATTTCTCTGTTCTTACTGCCCTTTCTTCCATATGCCGGTATTGGGCTGAAAACGCCTGTTTTGAGACTCTGCACAGAATGTGTTTGCAGACGGCTGAATCCACAGACGGGTTTAGCTCTGGAAGTTGAGTGCACACATTGACAACCGTTCTGTTAGATAGCTGCGTTTTGAATTTACAAGCAGATATTTCCCTGTGCTTACTGACCTTTCTTCCAAAGGCCGGTATTGGGCTGAAAACGCCTGTTTTGAGACTCTGCACAGAAAGTGTTTGCAGACTGCTGAATCCACACCCGGGTTTAACTCTGGAAGGTAAGTGCCCACATTGAAACCGTTCTGTTAGATAGCTGCGTTTTGGATTTAGAAGCAGACATTTCCCTGTGCTTACTGCCCTTTCTTCCATAGGCCGGTATTGGGCTGAAAACGCCTCTTTTGAGACTCTGCACAGAATGTGATTGCAGACTGATGAATTCACACACGGGTTTAACTCTGCAAGTTTAGTGCACACATTGACAACCTTTCTGTTAGATAGCTGCATTTTGGATTTAGAAGCAGATATTTCCCTGGGCTTACTGCCCTTTCTTCCATAGGCCGGGATTTGGCTGAAAACGCCTGTTTGGAACTCTGCACAGAAAGTGTTTGCAGACTGCTGAATCCACACACGGGTTTAACTCTGGAAGTTGAGTGCAAACATTGACAACCGTCCTGTTAGATAGCTACGTTTTCGATTTAGAAGCAGATATTTCCCTGTGCTTACTGCCCTTTCTTCCATAGGTCGGTATTGGGCTGAAAATGCCTGTTTTGAGACTCTGCACAGAAAGGGTTTGTAGACTGCTGAATCCACACACGGGTTAAACTCTGGAAGTTGAGTGCACACATTGACAACCGTTCTGCTAGATAGCTGCGTTTTGGATTTAGAAGGAGATATTTCCCTGTGCTTACTGCTGTTTCTTCCATATGCCGGTAATGGGCTGAAAACACCTGTTTTGGGAGTCTGCAGAGAAGGTGTTTGCACACTGCTGAATCCGCACACGGGTTTAACTCTGGAAGTTAAGTGTGCACATTGACAACAATTCTGTTAGATAGCTGCGTTTTGGATTTAGAAGCAGATATTTTCCTGTGCTTACTGCTGTTTCTTCCATGTGCCTGCAATGGGCTGAAAATGCCTGTTTGGGACTCTGCAGAAAAAGTGTTTGCAGATTGCTAAATCCACACACGGGTTTAACTCTGGTAGTTGAGTGCACACATTGACAACCGTTCTGTTAGATAGCTGCGTTTTGGATTTAGAAGCAGATATTTCCCTGTGCTTACTGCTGTTTCTACCATATGCCGGTAATGGGCTGAAAACGCCTGTTTTGAGACTCTGCACAGAATGTGTTTGCAGACTGCTGAATCCACAGACGGGTTTAACTCTGGAAGTTGAGTGCACACATTGACAACCGTGCTGTTAGATAGCTGCATTTTGGATTTAGAAGCAGATATTTCCCTGTGCTTACTGCCCTTTCTTCCATAGGCCGGTATTGGGCTGAAAACGCCTGTTTTGGGACTCTGCACAGAAAGTGTTTGCAGACTGCTGAATCCACACACGGGTTTAACTCTGGAAGTTGAGTGCACACATTGACAACCGTTCTGTTAGATAGCTGCGTTTTGGATTTAGAAGCAGAAATTTCCCTGTGCTTACTGCCCTTTCTTCCTTAGGCCGGTACTGGGCTGAAAACGCCTGTTTTGAGACTCTGCACAGAAACTGTTTGCAGGCTGCTGAATCCACACACGGGTTTAACTCTGGAAGTTGAGTGTCCACATTGACAACCTTTCTGTTAGATAGCTGCGTTTTGGATTTAGAAGCAGATATTTCCCTGTGCTTACTGCCCCTTCTTCCTTAGGCCGGTATTGGGCTGAAAATTCCTGTTTTGAGACTCTGCACAGAAAGTGTTTGCAGACTGCTGAATACACACTCGGGTTTAACTCCGGAAGTTGAGTGCACACATTGACAATCGTTCTGTTAGATAGCTGCGTTTTGTATTTAGAAGCAGATATTTCTCTGTTCTTACTGCCCTTTCTTCCATATGCCGGTATTGGGCTGAAAACGCCTGTTTTGAGACTCTGCATAGAAAGCGTTTGCAGACTGCTGAATCCACACACGGGTTTACCTCTGGAAGTTGAGTGCACACATTGACAATCGTTCTGTTAGATAGCTGCGTTTTGTATTTAGAAGCAGATATTTCTCTGTTCTTACTGCCCTTTCTTCCATATGCCGGTATTGGGCTGAAAACGCCTGTTTTGAGACTCTGCACAGAATGTGTTTGCAGACGGCTGAATCCACAGACGGGTTTAGCTCTGGAAGTTGAGTGCACACATTGACAACCGTTCTGTTAGATAGCTGCGTTTTGAATTTAGAAGCAGATATTTCCCTGTGCTTACTGACCTTTCTTCCAAAGGCCGGTATTGGGCTCAAAACGCCTGTTTTGAGACTCTGCACAGAAAGTGTTTGCAGACTGCTGAATCCACACCCGGGTTTAACTCTGGAAGGTAAGTGCCCACATTGACAACCGTTCTGTTAGATAGCTGCGTTTTGGATTTAGAAGCAGACATTTCCCTGTGCTTACTGCCCTTTCTTCCATAGGCCGGTATTGGGCTGAAAACGCCTGTTTTGAGACTCTGCACAGAATGCGTTTGCAGACTGATGAATTCACACACGGGTTTAACTCTGCAAGTTTAGTGCACACATTGACAACCTTTCTGTTAGATAGCTGCATTTTGGATTTAGAAGCAGATATTTCCCTGTGCTTACTGCCCTTTCTTCCATAGGCCGGAATTTGGCTGAAAACGCCTGTTTTGAGACTCTGCACAGAAAGTGTGTGCAGACTGCTGAATCCACACACGGGTTTAACTCTGGAAGTTGAGTGCCCACATTGACAACCGTTCTGTTAGATAGCTGCGTTTTGGATTTAGAAGCAGATATTTCCCTGTGCTTACTGCCCTTTCTTCCATAGGCCGGTATTGGACTTAAATCGCCTGTTTTGAGACTCTGCACAGAAAGTGTTTGAAAACTGCTGAATCCACACACGGGTTTAACTCTGGAAGTTGAGTGCACACATTGACAACCGTTCTGTTAGATAGCTGCGTTTTGCATTTAGAAGCAGATATTTCCCAGTGCTTACTGCCCTTTCTTCCATAGGCCTGTATTGGGCTGAAAACGCCTGTTTTGAGACTCTGCACAGAAAGTGTGTGCAGACTGCTGAATCCACACACAGGTTTAACTCTGGAAGTTGAGTGCAAACATTGACAACCGTGCTGTTAGATAGCTGCGATTTGGATTTAGAAGCAGATATTTCCCTGTGCTTACTGCCCTTTCTTCCATAGGCCGGGATTTGGCTGAAAACGCCTGTTTGGAACTCTGCACAGAAAGTGTTTGCAGACTGCTGAATCCACACACGGGTTTAACTCTGGAAGTTCAGTGCAAACATTGACAACCGTCCTGTTAGATAGCTACGTTTTCGATTTAGAAGCAGATATTTCCCTGTGCTTACTGCCCTTTCTTCCATAGGTCGGTATTGGGCTGAAAATGCCTGTTTTGAGACTCTGCACAGAAAGGGTTTGTAGACTGCTGAATCCACACACGGGTTAAACTCTGGAAGTTGAGTGCACACATTGACAACCGTTCTGCTAGATAGCTGCGTTTTGGATTTAGAAGGAGATATTTCCCTGTGCTTACTGCTGTTTCTTCCATATGCCGGTAATGGGCTGAAAACACCTGTTTTGGGAGTTTGCAGAGAAGGTGTTTGCACACTGCTGAATCCGCACACGGGTTTAACTCTGGAAGTTAAGTGTGCACATTGACAACAGTTCTGTTAGATAGCTGCGTTTTGGATTTAGAAGCAGATATTTTCCTGTGCTTCCTGCTGTTTCTTCCATGTGCCTGCAATGGGCTGAAAATGCCTGTTTGGGACTCTGCAGAGAAAGTGTTTGCAGACTGCTGAATCCACACACGGGTTTAACTCTGGAAGTTGAGTGCACACATTGACAACCGTTCTGTTAGATAGCTGCGTTTTGGATTTAGAAGCAGATATTTCCCTGTGCTTACTGCTGTTTCTACCATATGCCGGTAATGGGCTGAAAACGCCTGTTTTGAGACTGTGCACAGAATGTGTTTGCAGACTGCTGAATCCACAGACGGGTTTAACTCTGGAAGTTGAGTGCACACATTGACAACCGTGCTGTTAGATAGCTGCGTTTTGGATTTAGAAGCAGATATTTCCCTGTGCTTACTGCCCTTTCTTCCATAGGCCGGTATTGGGCTGAAAACGCCTGTTTTGGGACTCTGCACAGAAAGTGTTTGCAGACTGCTGAATCCACACACGGGTTTAACTCTGGAAGTTGAGTGCACACATTGACAACCGTTCTGTTAGATAGCTGCGTTTTGGATTTAGAAGCAGAAATTTCCCTGTGCTTACTGCCCTTTCTTCCTTAGGCCGGTACTGGGCTGAATATGCCTGTTTTGAGACTCTGCACAGAAACAGTTTGCAGGCTGCTGAATCCACACACGGGTTTAACTCTGGAAGTTGAGTGTCCACATTGACAACCTTTCTGTTAGATAGCTGCGTTTTGGATTTAGAAGCAGATATTTCCCTGTGCTTACTGCCCCTTCTTCCTTAGGCCGGTATTGGGCTGAAAACTCCTGTTTTGAGACTCTGCACAGAAAGTGTTTGCAGACTGCTGAATACACACACGGGTTTAACTCCGGAAGTTGAGTGCACACATTGACAATCGTTCTGTTAGATAGCTGCGTTTTGTATTTAGAAGCAGATATTTCTCTGTTCTTACTGCCCTTTCTTCCATATGCCGGTATTGGGCTGAAAACGCCTGTTTTGAGACTCTGCATAGAAAGCGTTTGCAGACTGCTGAATCCACACACGGGTTTACCTCTGGAAGTTGAGTGCACACATTGACAATCGTTCTGTTAGATAGCTGCGTTTTGTATTTAGAAGCAGATATTTCTCTGTTCTTACTGCCCTTTCTTCCATATGCCGGTATTGGGCTGAAAACGCCTGTTTTGAGACTCTGCACAGAATGTGTTTGCAGACGGCTGAATCCACAGACGGGTTTAGCTCTGGAAGTTGAGTGCACACATTGTCAACCGTTCTGTTAGATAGCTGCGTTTTGAATTTAGAAGCAGATATTTCCCTGTGCTTACTGACCTTTCTTCCAAAGGCCGGTATTGGGCTCAAAACGCCTGTTTTGAGACTCTGCACAGAAAGTGTTTGCAGACTGCTGAATCCACACCCGGGTTTAACTCTGGAAGGTAAGTGCCCACATTGACAACCGTTCTGTTAGATAGCTGCGTTTTGGATTTAGAAGCAGACATTTCCCTGTGCTTACTGCCCTTTCTTCTATAGGCCGGTATTGGGCTGAAAACGCCTGTTTTGAGACTCTGCACAGAATGCGTTTGCAGACTGATGAATTCACACACGGGTTTAACTCTGCAAGTTTAGTGCACACATTGACAACCTTTCTGTTAGATAGCTGCATTTTGGATTTAGAAGCAGATATTTCCCTGTGCTTACTGCCCTTTCTTCCATAGGCCGGAATTTGGCTGAAAACGCCTGTTTTGAGACTCTGCACAGAAAGTGTGTGCAGACTGCTGAATCCACACACGGGTTTAACTCTGGAAGTTGAGTGCCCACATTGACAACCGTTCTGTTAGATAGCTGCGTTTTGGATTTAGAAGCAGATATTTCCCTGTGCTTACTGCCCTTTCTTCCTTAGGCCGGTATTGGACTTAAATCGCCTGTTTTGAGACTCTGCACAGAAAGTGTTTGAAAACTGCTGAATCCACACACGGGTTTAACTCTGGAAGTTGAGTGCACACATTGACAACCGTTCTGTTAGA
Organism: Aotus nancymaae; assembly: GCF_030222135.1. Classification (NCBI taxonomy): domain Eukaryota; kingdom Metazoa; phylum Chordata; class Mammalia; order Primates; family Aotidae; genus Aotus; species Aotus nancymaae. The sequence goes on from NW_026989176.1 coordinate 77,252, forward strand.
TAGCTGCGTTTTGCATTTAGAAGCAGATATTTCCCAGTGCTTACTGCCCTTTCTTCCATAGGCCTGTATTGGGCTGAAAACGCCTGTTTTGAGACTCTGCACAGAAAGTGTGTGCAGACTGCTGAATCCACACACAGGTTTAACTCTGGAAGTTGAGTGCAAACATTGACAACCGTGCTGTTAGATAGCTGCGTTTTGGATTTAGAAGCAGATATTTCCCTGTGCTTACTGCCCTTTCTTCCATAGGCCGGGATTTGGCTGAAAACGCCTGTTTGGTACTCTGCACAGAAAGTGTTTGCAGACTGCTGAATCCACACACGGGTTTAACTCTGGAAGTTGAGTGCAAACATTGACAACCGTCCTGTTAGATAGCTACGTTTTCGATTTAGAAGCAGATATTTCCCTGTGCTTACTGCCCTTTCTTCCATAGGTCGGTATTGGGCTGAAAATGCCTGTTTTGAGACTCTGCACAGAAAGGGTTTGTAGACTGCTGAATCCACACACGGGTTAAACTCTGGAAGTTGAGTGCACACATTGACAACCGTTCTGCTAGATAACTGCGTTTTGGATTTAGAAGGAGATATTTCCCTGTGCTTACTGCTGTTTCTTCCATATGCCGGTAATGGGCTGAAAACACCTGTTTTGGGAGTCTGCAGAGAAGGTGTTTGCACACTGCTGAATCCGCACACGGGTTTAACTCTGGAAGTTAAGTGTGCACATTGACAACAGTTCTGTTAGATAGCTGCGTTTTGGATTTAGAAGCAGATATTTTCCTGTGCTTCCTGCTGTTTCTTCCATGTGCCTGCAATGGGCTGAAAATGCCTGTTTGGGACTCTGCAGAGAAAGTGTTTGCAGACTGCTGAATCCACACACGGGTTTAACTCTGGAAGTTGAGTGCACACATTGACAACCGTTCTGTTAGATAGCTGCGTTTTGGATTTAGAAGCAGATATTTCCCTGTGCTTACTGCTGTTTCTACCATATGCCGGTAATGGGCTGAAAACGCCTGTTTTGAGACTCTGCACAGAATGTGTTTGCAGACTGCTGAATCCACAGACGGGTTTAACTCTGGAAGTTGAGTGCACACATTGACAACCGTGCTGTTAGATAGCTGCGTTTTGGATTTAGAAGCAGATATTTCCCTGGGCTTACTGCCCTTTCTTCCATAGGCCGGTATTGGGCTGAAAACGCCTGTTTTGGGACTCTGCACAGAAAGTGTTTGCAGACTGCTGAATCCACACACGGGTTTAACTCTGGAAGTTGAGTGCACACATTGACAACCGTTCTGTTAGATAGCTGCGTTTTGGATTTAGAAGCAGAAATTTCCCTGTGCTTACTGCCCTTTCTTCCTTAGGCCGGTACTGGGCTGAAAATGCCTGTTTTGAGACTCTGCACAGAAACAGTTTGCAGGCTGCTGAATCCACACACGGGTTTAACTCTGGAAGTTGAGTGTCCACATTGACAACCTTTCTGTTAGATAGCTGCGTTTTGGATTTAGAAGCAGATATTTCCCTGTGCTTACTGCCCCTTCTTCCTTAGGCCGGTATTGGGCTGAAAACTCCTGTTTTGAGACTCTGCACAGAAAGTGTTTGCAGACTGCTGAATACACACACGGGTTTAACTCCGGAAGTTGAGTGCACACATTGACAATCGTTCTGTTAGATAGCTGCGTTTTGTATTTAGAAGCAGATATTTCTCTGTTCTTACTGCCCTTTCTTCCATATGCCGGTATTGGGCTGAAAACGCCTGTTTTGAGACTCTGCATAGAAAGCGTTTGCAGACTGCTGAATCCACACACGGGTTTACCTCTGGAAGTTGAGTGCACACATTGACAATCGTTCTGTTAGATAGCTGCGTTTTGTATTTAGAAGCAGATATTTCTCTGTTCTTACTGCCCTTTCTTCCATATGCCGGTATTGGGCTGAAAACGCCTGTTTTGAGACTCTGCACAGAATGTGTTTCCAGACGGCTGAATCCACAGACGGGTTTAGCTCTGGAAATTGAGTGCACACATTGACAACCATTCTGTTAGATAGCTGCGTTTTGAATTTAGAAGCAGATATATCCCTGTGCTTACTGCCCTTTCTTCCAAAGGCCAGTATTGGGCTGAAAACGCCTGTTTTGAGACTCTGCACAGAAAGTGTTTGCAGACTGCTGAATCCACACCCGGGTTTAACTCTGGAAGGTAAGTGCCCACATTGACAACCGTTCTGTTAGATAGCTGTGTTTTGGATTTAGAAGCAGACATTTCCCTGTGCTTACTGCCCTTTCTTCCATAGGCCGGTATTGGGCTGAAAACGCCTGTTTTGAGACTCTGCACAGAATGCGTTTGCAGACTGATGAATTCACACACGGGTTTAACTCTGCAAGTTTAGTGCACACATTGACAACCTTTCTGTTAGATAGCTGCATTTTGGATTTAGAAGCAGATATTTCCCTGTGCTTACTGCCCTTTCTTCCATAGGCCGGAATTTGGCTGAAAACGCCTGTTTTGAGACTCTGCACAGAAAGTGTGTGCAGACTGCTGAATCCACACACGGGTTTAACTCTGGAAGTTGAGTGCCCACATTGACAACCGTTCTGTTAGATAGCTGCGTTTTGGATTTAGAAGCAGATATTTCCCTGTGCTTACTGACCTTTCTTCCATAGGCCGGTATTGGACTTAAATCGCCTGTTTTGAGACTCTGCACAGAAAGTGTTTGCAAACTGCTGAATCCACACACGGGTTTAACTCTAGAAGTTGAGTGCACACATTGACAACCGTTCTGCTAGATAGCTGCGTTTTGGATTTAGAAGGAGATATTTCCCTGTGCTTACTGCTGTTTCTTCCATATGCCGGTAATGGGCTGAAAACACCTGTTTTGGGAGTCTGCAGAGAAGGTGTTTGCACACTGCTGAATCCGCACACGGGTTTAACTCTGGAAGTTAAGTGTGCACATTGACAACAATTCTGTTAGATAGCTGCGTTTTGGATTTAGAAGCAGATATTTTCCTGTGCTTACTGCTGTTTCTTCCATGTGCCTGCAATGGGCTGAAAATGCCTGTTTGGGACTCTGCAGAGAAAGTGTTTGCAGACTGCTGAATCCACACACGGGTTTAACTCTGGAAGTTGAGTGCACACATTGACAACCGTTCTGTTAGATAGCTGCGTTTTGGATTTAGAAGCAGATATTTCCCTGTGCTTACTGCTGTTTCTACCATATGCCGGTAATGGGCTGAAAACGCCTGTTTTGAGACTCTGCACAGAATGTGTTTGCAGACTGCTGAATCCACAGACGGGTTTAACTCTGGAAGTTGAGTGCACACATTGACAACCGTGCTGTTAGATAGCTGCATTTTGGATTTAGAAGCAGATATTTCCCTGTGCTTACTGCCCTTTCTTCCATAGGCCGGTATTGGGCTGAAAACGCCTGTTTTGGGACTCTGCACAGAAAGTGTTTGCAGACTGCTGAATCCACACACGGGTTTAACTCTGGAAGTTGAGTGCACACATTGACAACCGTTCTGTTAGATAGCTGCGTTTTGGATTTAGAAGCAGAAATTTCCCTGTGCTTACTGCCCTTTCTTCCTTAGGCCGGTACTGGGCTGAAAACGCCTGTTTTGAGACTCTGCACAGAAACTGTTTGCAGGCTGCTGATTCCACACACGGGTTTAACTCTGGAAGTTGAGTGTCCACATTGACAACCTTTCTGTTAGATAGCTGCGTTTTGGATTTAGAAGCAGATATTTCCCTGTGCTTACTGCTCCTTCTTCCTTAGGCCGGTATTGGGCTGAAAACTCCTGTTTTGAGACTCTGCACAGAAAGTGTTTGCAGACTGCTGAATACACACACGGGTTTAACTCCGGAAGTTGAGTGCACACATTGATAATCGTTCTGTTAGATAGCTGCGTTTTGTATTTAGAAGCAGATATTTCTCTGTTCTTACTGCCCTTTCTTCCATATGCCGGTATTGGGCTGAAAACGCCTGTTTTGAGACTCTGCATAGAAAGCGTTTGCAGACTGCTGAATCCACACACGGGTTTACCTCTGGAAGTTGAGTGCACACATTGACAATCGTTCTGTTAGATAGCTGCGTTTTGTATTTAGAAGCAGATATTTCTCTGTTCTTACTGCCCTTTCTTCCATATGCCGGTATTGGGCTGAAAACGCCTGTTTTGAGACTCTGCACAGAATGTGTTTGCAGACGGCTGAATCCACAGACGGGTTTAGCTCTGGAAGTTGAGTGCACACATTGACAACCGTTCTGTTAGATAGCTGCGTTTTGAATTTAGAAGCAGATATTTCCCTGTGCTTACTGACCTTTCTTCCAAAGGCCGGTATTGGGCTGAAAACGCCTGTTTTGAGACTCTGCACAGAAAGTGTTTGCAGACTGCTGAATCCACACCCGGGTTTAACTCTGGAAGGTAAGTGCCCACATTGACAACCGTTCTGTTAGATAGCTGCGTTTTGGATTTAGAAGCAGACATTTCCCTGTGCTTACTGCCCTTTCTTCCATAGGCCGGTATTGGGCTGAAAACGCCTGTTTTGAGACTCTGCACAGAATGCGTTTGCAGACTGATGAATTCACACACGGGTTTAACTCTGCAAGTTTAGTGCACACATTGACAACCTTTCTGTTAGATAGCTGCATTTTGGATTTAGAAGCAGATATTTCCCTGTGCTTACTGCCCTTTCTTCCATAGGCCGGAATTTGGCTGAAAACGCCTGTTTTGAGACTCTGCACAGAAAGTGTGTGCAGACTGCTGAATCCACACAGGGGTTTAACTCTGGAAGTTGTGTGCCCACATTGACAACCGTTCTGTTAGATAGCTGCGTTTTGGATTTAGAAGCAGATATTTCCCTGTGCTTACTGCCCTTTCTTCCATAGGCCGGTATTGGACTTAAATCGCCTGTTTTGAGACTCTGCACAGAAAGTGTTTGAAAACTGCTGAATCCACACACGGGTTTAACTCTGGAAGTTGAGTGCACACATTGACAACCGTTCTGTTAGATAGCTGCGTTTTGCATTTAGAAGCAGATATTTCCCAGTGCTTACTGCCCTTTCTTCCATAGGCCTGTATTGGGCTGAAAACGCCTGTTTTGAGACTCTGCACAGAAAGTGTGTGCAGACTGCTGAATCCACACACAGGTTTAACTCTGGAAGTTGAGTGCAAACATTGACAGCCGTGCTGTTAGATAGCTGCGTTTTGGATTTAGAAGCAGATATTTCCCTGTGCTTACTGCCCTTTCTTCCATAGGCCGGGATTTGGCTGAAAACGCCTGTTTGGAACTCTGCACAGAAAGTGTTTGCAGACTGCTGAATCCACACACGGGTTTAACTCTGGAAGTTGAGTGCAAACATTGACAACCGTCCTGTTAGATAGCTACGTTTTCGATTTAGAAGCAGATATTTCCCTGTGCTTACTGCCCTTTCTTCCATAGGTCGGTATTGGGCTGAAAATGCCTGTTTTGAGACTCTGCACAGAAAGGGTTTGTAGACTGCTGAATCCACACACGGGTTAAACTCTGGAAGTTGAGTGCACACATTGACAACCGTTCTGCTAGATAGCTGCGTTTTGGATTTAGAAGGAGATATTTCCCTGTGCTTACTGCTGTTTCTTCCATATGCCGGTAATGGGCTGAAAACACCTGTTTTGGGAGTCTGCAGAGAAGGTGTTTGCACACTGCTGAATCCGCACACGGGTTTGACTCTGGAAGTTAAGTGTGCACATTGACAACAGTTCTGTTAGATAGCTGCGTTTTGGATTTAGAAGCAGATATTTTCCTGTGCTTCCTGCTGTTTCTTCCATGTGCCTGCAATGGGCTGAAAATGCCTGTTTGGGACTCTGCAGAGAAAGTGTGTGCAGACTGCTGAATCCACACACGGGTTTAACTCTGGAAGTTGAGTGCACACATTGACAACCGTTCTGTTAGAGAGCTGCGTTTTGGATTTAGAAGCAGATATTTCCCTGTGCTTACTGCTGTTTCTACCATATGCCGGTAATGGGCTGAAAACGCCTGTTTTGAGACTCTGCACAGAATGTGTTTGCAGACTGCTGAATCCACAGACGGGTTTAACTCTGGAAGTTGAGTGCACACATTGACAACCGTGCTGTTAGATAGCTGCGTTTTGGATTTAGAAGCAGATATTTCCCTGTGCTTACTGCCCTTTCTTCCATAGGCCGGTATTGGGCTGAAAACGCCTGTTTTGGGACTCTGCACAGAAAGTGTTTGCAGACTGCTGAATCCACACACGGGTTTAACTCTGGAAGTTGAGTGCACACATTGACAACCGTTCTGTTAGATTGCTGCGTTTTGGATTTAGAAGCAGAAATTTCCCTGTGCTTACTGCCCTTTCTTCCTTAGGCCGGTACTGGGCTGAAAATGCCTGTTTTGAGACTCTGCACAGAAACAGTTTGCAGGCTGCTGAAACCACACACGGGTTTACCTCTGGAAGTTGAGTGCACACATTGACAATCGTTCTGTTAGATAGCTGCGTTTTGTATTTAGAAGCAGATATTTCTCTGTTCTTACTGCCCTTTCTTCCATAGGCCGGTAGTGGGCTGAAAACGCCTGTTTTGAGACTCTGCACAGAATGTGTTTCCAGACGGCTGAATCCACACACGGGTTTAGCTCTGGAAGTTGAGTGCACACATTGACAACCGTTCTGTTAGATAGCTGCGTTTTGAATTTAGAAGCAGATATATCCCTGTGCTTACTGCCCTCTCTTCCAAAGGCCGGTATTGGGCTGAAAACGCCTGTTTTGAGACTCTGCACAGAAAGTGTTTGCAGACTGCTGAATCCACACCCGGGTTTAACTCTGGAAGGTAAGTGCCCACATTGACAACCGTTCTGTTAGATAGCTGCGTTTTGGATTTAGAAGCAGACATTTCCCTGTGCTTACTGCCCTTTCTTCCATAGGCCGGTATTGGGCTGAAAACGCCTGTTTTGGGACTCTGCACAGAAAGTGTTTGCAGACTGCTGAATCCACACACGGGTTTAACTCTGGAAGTTGAGTGCACACACTGACAACCGTTCTGTTAGATAGCTGCGTTTTGGATTTAGAAGCAGAAATTTCCCTGTGCTTACTGCCCTTTCTTCCTTAGGCCGGTACTGGGCTGAAAACGCCTGTTTTGAGACTCTGCACAGAAACTGTTTGCAGGCTGCTGAATCCACACACGGGTTTAACTCTGGAAGTTGAGTGTCCACATTGACAACCTTTCTGTTAGATAGCTGCGTTTTGGATTTAGAAGCAGATATTTCCCTGTGCTTACTGCCCCTTCTTCCTTAGGCCGGTATTGGGCTGAAAACTCCTGTTTTGAGACTCTGCATAGAAAGCGTTTGCAGACTGCTGAATCCACACACGGGTTTAACTCTGGAAGTTGAGTGCACACATTGACAATCGTTCGGTTAGATAGCTGCGTTTTGTATTTAGAAGCAGATATTTCTCTGTTCTTACTGCCCTTTCTTCCATATGCCGGTATTGGGCTGAAAACGCCTGTTTTGAGACTCTGCACAGAATGTGTTTGCAGACGGCTGAATCCACAGACGGGTTTAGCTCTGGAAGTTGAGTGCACACATTGACAACCGTTCTGTTAGATAGCTGCGTTTTGAATTTAGAAGCAGATATTTCCCTGTGCTTACTGACCTTTCTTCCAAAGGCCGGTATTGGGCTGAAAACGCCTGTTTTGAGACTCTGCACAGAAAGTGTTTGCAGACTGCTGAATCCACACCCGGGTTTAACTCTGGAAGGTAAGTGCCCACGTTGACAACCGTTCTGTTAGATAGCTGCGTTTTGAATTTAGAAGCAGATATTTCCCAGTGCTTACTGCCCTTTCTTCCGTAGGCCTGTATTGGGCTGAAAACGCCTGTTTTGAGACTCTGCACAGAAAGTGTGTGCAGACTGCTGAATCCACACACAGGTTTAACTCTGGAAGTTGAGTGCAAACATTGACAACCGTCCTGTCAGATAGCTGCGTTTTGGATTTAGAAGCAGATATTTCCCTGTGCTTACTGCCCTTTCTTCCATAGGCCGGGATTTGGCTGAAAACGCCTGTGTGGGACTCTGCACAGAAAGTGTTTGCAGACTGCTGAATCCACACACGGGTTTAACTCTGGAAGTTGAGTGCAAACATTGACAACCGTCCTGTTAGATAGCTACGTTTTCGATTTAGAAGCAGATATTTCCCTGTGCTTACTGCCCTTTCTTCCATAGGTCGGTATTGGGCTGAAAATGCCTGTTTTGAGACTCTGCACAGAGAGTGTTCGTAAACTGCTGAATCCACACACGGGTTAAACTCTGGAAGTTGAGTGCACACATTGACAACCGTTCTGCTAGATAGCTGCGTTTTGGATTTAGAAGGAGATATTTCCCTGTGCTTACTGCTGTTTCTTCCATATGCCGGTAATTGGCTGAAAACACCTGTTTTGGGAGTCTGCAGAGAAGGTGTTTGCACACTGCTGAATCCGCACACGGGTTTAACTCTGGAAGTCAAGTGTGCACATTGACAACAGTTCTGTTAGATAGCTGCGTTTTGGATTTAGAAGCAGATATTTTCCTGTGCTTACTGCTGTTTCTTCCATGTGCCTGCAATGGGCTGAAAATGCCTGTTTGGGACTCTGCAGAGAAAGTGTTTGCAGACTGCTGAATCCACACACGGGTTTAACTCTGGAAGTTGAGTGCACACATTGACAACCGTTCTGTTAGATAGCTGCGTTTTGGATTTAGAAGCAGATATTTCCCTGTGCTTACTGCTGTTTCTACCATATGCTGGTAATGGGCTGAAAACGCCTGTTTTGGGACTCGGCAGAGAAGGTGTTTGCAGACTGCTGAATCCACACACGGGTTTAACTCTGGAAGTTGAGTGCATACATTGACAACCGTTCTGTTAGATAGCTGCGTTTTGGATTTAGAAGCAGATATTACCCTGTGCTTACTGCTGTTTCTTCCCTATGCCGGTAATGGGCTGAAAACGTGTGTTTTGGGACTCTACAGAGAAAGTGTTTGCAGACTGCTGAATCCACCCACGGGTTTAACTCTGGAAGTTGAGTGCAAACATTGACAACCGTTCTTTTAGATAGCTGCGTTTTCGATTTAGAAGCAGATATTTCCCTGTGCTTACTGCCGTTTCTTCCATATGCCGGTAATGGGTTGAAAACGCCTGTTTTGGGACTCTGCATAGAAAGTGTTTGCAGACGGCTGAATCCACATACGGGTTTAACTCTGGAAGTTGAGTGCCCACACTGACAACCGTTCTGTTAGATACCTGCGTTTTGGATTTAGAAGCAGATATTTCCCTGTGCTTACTGCTGTTTCATCCATATGCTGGTAATGTGCTGAAAACGCCTGTTTTGGGACTCTGCAGAGAAAGTGTTTGCAGACTGCAGAATCCACACACGGGTTTAACTCTGGAAGTTGAGTGCACACATTGACAACCGTTCTGTTAGATACCTGCGTTTTGGATTTAGAAGCAGATATTTCCCTGTGCTTGCTGCTGTTTCTTCCATATGCCGGTAATTGGTAGAATACGCCTGTTTTGGGACTCTGCAGAGAAAGGGTTTGCAGACTGCTGAATTCACACACGGGTTTAACTCTGGAATTTGAGTGCACACATTGACAACCGTTCTGTTAGATAGCTGCGTTTTGGATTTAGAAGCAGAAATTTCCCTGTGCTGACTGCCCTTTGTTCCATAGGCCGGTATTGGGCTGAAAACGCCTGTTTTGAGACTCTGCATAGAAAGTATTTGCAGACTGCTGAATCCACACACGGGTTTAACTCGGGAATTTGAGTGCACACAATGACAACCGTTCTGTTAGATAGCTGCGTTTTCGATTTAGAAGCAGATATTTCCCTGCGCTTACTGCTCTTTCTTCCATAGGCCGGTACTGGGCTGAAAACGCCTGTTTTGAGACTCTGCACAGAAAGTTTTTGCCGACTGCTGAATCCACACATCGGTTTAACTCTGGAAGTTGAGTGCACACATTGACAAACGTTCTGTTAGATAGCTGCGTTTTGGATTCAGAAGCAGATATTTCCCTGTGCTTACTGCCCTTTCTTCCATAGGCCGGTATTGGGCTGAAAACGCCTGTTTTGAGACTCTGCACAGAAAGTGTTTGCAGACTGCTGAATCCACAAACGGGTTTAACTCTGGAAGGTGAGTGCACACATTGGCAATCGTTCGGTTAGATAGCTGCGTTTTGTATTTAGAAGCAGATATTTCCCTGTTCTTACTGCCCTTTCTTCCATATGCCGGTATTGGGCTGAAAACGCCTATTTTGAGACTCTGAACAGAATGTGTTTGCAGACTGCTGAATCCACAGACGGGTTTAACTCTGGAAGTTGAGTGCACACATTGACAACCGTTCTGTTAGAGAGCTGCGTTTTGGATTTAGAAGCAGGTATTTCCCTGTGCTTACTGCCCTTTCTTCCTTTGGCTGGTATTGGGCTGAAAACGCCTGTTTTGAGACTCTGCACAGAAAGTGTTTGCAGACTGCTGAATCCACACACGGGTTTAACTCTGGAAGCTAAGTGCACACATTGACAACCGTTCTGTTAGATAGCTGCGTTTTGGATTTAGAAGCAGAAATTTTCCTGTGCGTACTGCCCTTTCTTCCAAAGGCCGTTATTGGGCTGAAAAGGCCTGTTTTGAGACTCTGCACAGAATGGGTTTGCAGACTGCTGAATCCACACTCGTGTTTAACTCTGGAAGTTGAGTGCACACATTGACAACCGTTCTGTTAGATAGCTGCGTTTTGGATTTAGAAGCAGAAATTTCCCTGTGTTTACTGCCCTTTCTTCCATAGGCCGGTATTGGGCTGAAAACGCCTGTTCTGAGTCTCTGCACAGAACGTATTTGCAGACGGCTGAATCCACACACGGGTTTATCTCTGGAAGTTGAGTGCACACATTGACCACAGTTCTGTTAGATATCTGCGTTTTGGATTTAAAAGCAGATATTTAACTGCGCTTACTGCCCTTTCTTCCATAGGCCGGTATTGGGCTGAAAACGCCTGTTTTGAGATCCTGCACAGAAAGTGTTTGCAGACTGCTGAAGCCACACAGGGGTTTAACTCTGCAAGTTGAGTTCACACATTGACAACCGTTCTGTTAGATAGCTGCGTTTTGGATTTCGAAGCAGATATTTCCCTGTGCTTACTGCCCTTTCTTCCTTAGGCCGGTATTGGGCTGAAAACGCCTGTTTTGAGACTCTGCACAGAAACTGTTTGCAGACTGCTGAATCCACACACGGGTTTAACTCTGGAAGTTGAGTGCCCACATTGACAACCGTTCTGTTAGATAGCTGCGTTTTGGATTTAGAAGCAGATATTTCCCTGTGCTTACTGCCCCTTCCTCCATAGGCCGGTATTTGGCTGAAAACTCCTGTTTGAGACTCTGTACAGAAAGTGTTCGCAGACTGCTGAATCTACACACGGGTTTAACTCTGGAAGTTGAGTGCACACATTGACAACCGTTCTGTTAGATAGCTGCATTTTGGATTTAGAAGCAGATATTTCCCTGTGCTTACTGCCCTTTCTTCCATATGCCGGTATTGGGCTGAAAACGCCTGTTTTGAGACTCTGCACAGAATGTGTTTGCAGACTGCTGAATCCACACGGGATTAACTCTGGAAGTTGAGTTCACACATTGACAACCATTCTGTTACATAGCTGCGTTTTGGATTTAGAAGCAGATATTTCCCTGTGCTTACTGCCATTTCTTCCATAGGCCGGTATTGGGCTGAAAACGCCTGTTTTGAGACTCTGCACAGAAAGGGTTTGCAGACTGCTGAATCCACACACGGGTGTAACTCTGGAAGTTGAGTGCACACATTGACAGCCGTTCTGTTAGATAGCTGCGTTTTGGATTTAGGAGCAGAAATTTCCCTGTGCTTACTGCCCTTTCTTCCATAGGCCGGTATTGGGCTGAAAACGCCTGTTTTGAGACTCTGCACAGAAAGTGTTTGCAGAATGCTGAATCCACACACGGTTGTAACTCTGGAAGTTGAGTGCACACATTGACAACCGTTCTGTTAGATAGCTGCGTTTTGGATTTAGAAGCAGAAATTTCCCTGTGCTTACTGCCCTTTCTTCCATAGGCCGGTATTGGGCTGAAAACGCCTGTATTGAGACTCTGCACAGAAAGTGTTTGCAGACTGCTGAATCCACACTCGTGTTTAACTCTGGAAGTTGAGTGCACACATTGACAACCGTTCTGTTAGATACCTGCGTTTTGGATTTAGAAGCAGAAATTTCCCTGTGTTTACTGTCCTTTCTTCCATAGGCCGGTATTGGGCTGAAAACGCCTGTTTTGAGACTCTGCACAGAAAGTATTTGCAGACTGCTGAATCCACACACGGGTTTAACTCTGGAATTTGAGTGCACACATTGACAACCGTTCTGTTAGATAGCTGCGTTTTCGATTTAGAAGCAGATATTTCCCTGTGCTTACTGCTCTTTCTTCCATAGGCCGGTACTGGGTTGAAAACGCCTATTTTGAGACTCTGCACAGAAAGTTTTTGCCGACTGCTGAATCCACACACCGGTTTAACTCTGGAAGTTGAGTGCACACATTGACAAACGTTCTGTTAGATAGCTGCGTTTTGGATTCAGAAGCAGATATTTCCCTGTGCTTACTGCCCTTTCTTCCATAGGCCGGTATTGGGCTGAAAACGCCTGTTTTGAGACTCTGCACAGAAAGTGTTTGCAGACTGCTGAATCCACAAACGGGTTTAACTCTGGAAGGTGAGTGCACACATTGACAATCGTTCGGTTAGATAGCGGCGTTTTGTATTTAGAAGCAGATATTTCCCTGTTCTTACTGCCCTTTCTTCCATATGCCGGTATTGGGCTGAAAACGCCTATTTTGAGACTCTGCACAGAATGTGTTTGCAGACAGCAGAATCCACAGACGGGTTTAACTCTGGAAGTTGAGTGCACACATTGACAACCGTTCTGTTAGAGAGCTGCGTTTTGGATTTAGAAGCAGGTATTTCCCTGTGCTTACTGCCCTTTCTTCCTTTGGCTGGTATTGGGCTGAAAACGCCTGTTTTGAGACTCTGCACAGAGTGTGTTTGCAGACTGCTGAATCCACACACGGGTTTAACTCTGGAAGCTAAGTGCACACATTGACAACCGTTCTGTTAGATAGCTGCGTTTTGGATTTAGAAGCAGATATTTCCCTGTGCTTACTGCCCTTTCTTCCAAAGGCCGTTATTGGGCTGAAAAGGCCTGTTTTGAGACTCTGCACAGAATGGGTTTGCAGACTGCTGAATCCACACTCGTGTTTAACTCTGGAAGTTGAGTGCACACATTGACAACCGTTCTGTTAGATAGCTGCGTTTTGGATTTAGAAGCAGAAATTTCCCTGTGTTTACTGCCCTTTCTTCCATAGGTCGGTATTGGGCTGAAAACGCCTGTTTTGAGTCTCTGCACAGAAAGTATTTGCAGACGGCTGAATCCACACACGGGTTTATCTCTGGAAGTTGAGTGCACACATTGACCACCGTTCTGTTAGATATCTGCGATTTGGATTTAAAAGCAGATATTTAACTGTGCTTACTGCCCTTTCTTCCATAGGCCGGTATTGGGCTGAAAACGCCTGTTTTGAGACTCTGCACAGAATGTGTTTGCAGACTGCTGAATCCACACACTGGTTTAACTCTGGAAGTTGAGTGCACACATTGACAACCGTTCTGTTAGATAGCTGCGTTTTGGATTTAGAAGCAGATATTTCCCTGTGCTTACTGCCCTTTCTACTATAGGCCGGTATTGGTCTGAAAACGCCTGTTTTGAGACTCTGCACAGAAAGTGTTTGCAGACTGCTGAATCCACACACGGGTTTAACTCTGGAAGTTGAGTGCACACATTGACAACCGTTCTGTTAGATAGCTGTGTTTTGGATTTAGAAGCAGAAATTTCCCTGTGCTTACTGCCCTTTCTTCCATAGGCTGGTATTGGGATGAAAACGCCTGTTTTGAGACACTGCACAGAATGGGTTTGCAGACTGCTGAATCCACACTCGGGTTTAACTCTGGAAGTTGAGTGCACACATTGACAACCGTTCTGTTAGATAGCTGCGTTTTGTATTTAGTAGCAGATATTTCCCTGTTCTTACTGCCCTTTCTTCCATATGCCGGTATTGGGCTGAAAACGCCTGTTTTGAGACTCTGCACAGAATGTGTTTGCACACTGCTGAATCCACAGACGGGTTTAACTCTGGAAGTTCAGTGCACACATTGACAATCGTTCTGTTAGATAGCTGCGTTTTGGATTTAGAAGCAGATATTTCCCTGTGCTTACTGCCCTTTTTTCCATAGGCCGGTATTGGGCTGAAAACGCCTTTTTTGAGACTCTGCACAGAAAGTGTTTGCAGACTGCTGAATCCACACACGGGTTTAACTCTGGAAGTTGAGTGCACACATTGACAACCGTTCTGTTAGATAGCTGCGTTTTGGATTTACAAGCAGAAATTTCCCTGTGCTTACTGCCCTTTGTTCCATAGGCTGGTATTGGGCTGAAAAGGCCTGTTTTGAGACTCTGCACAGAATGTGTTTGCAGACTGCTGAATCCACACACGGGTTTAACTCTGGAAGTTGAGTGCACACATTGACAACCGTTCTGTTAGATAGCTGCGTTTTGGATTTAGAAGCAGAAATTTCCCTGTGCTTACTGCCCTTTGTTCCATAGGCCGGTATTGGGCTGAAAACGCCTGTTTTGAGACTCTGCACAGAAAGTATTTGCAGACTGCTGAATCCACACACGGGTTTAACTCTGGAATTTGAGTGCACACATTGACAACCGTTCTGTTAGATAGCTGCGTTTTCGATTTAGGTGCAGATATTTCCCTGTGCTTACTGCTCTTTCTTCCATAGGCCGGTACTGGGCTGAAAACGCCTGTTTTGAGACTCTGCACAGAAAGTGTTTGCCGACTGCTGAATCCACACACCGGTTTAACTCTGGAAGTTGAGTGCACACATTGACAAACGTTCTGTTAGATAGCTGCGTTTTGGATTTAGAAGCAGATATTTCCCTGTGCTTACTGCCCTTTCTTCCATAGGCCGGTATTGGGCTGAAAACGCCTGTTTTGAGACTCTGCACAGAAAGTGTTTGCAGACTGCTGAATCCACACTCGGGTTTAACTCTGGAAGTTGAGTGCACACATTGAAAACCGTTCTGTTAGATAGCTGCGTTTTGGATTTAGAAGCAGATATTTCCCTGTGCTTACTGCCCTTTATTCCATCGGCCGGTATTGGGCTGAAAAGGCCTGTTTTGATACTCTGCACAGAAAGTGTTTGCAGACTGCTGAATCCACACACTGGTTTAACTCTGGAAGTTGAGTGCACACATTGACAACCGTTCTGTTAGATAGCTGCGTTTAGGATTTAGAAGCAGAAATTTCCCTGTGCTTACTGCCCTTTATTCCATAGGCCGGTATTGGGATGAAAACGCCTGTTTTGAGACTCTGCACAGAATGGGTTTGCAGACTGCTGAATCCACACTCGGGTTTAACTCTGGAAGTTGAGTGCACACATTGACAACCGTTCTGTTAGATAGCTGCGTTTTGGATTTAGAAGCAGATATTTCCCTGTGCTTACTGCCCCTTCTTCCTTAGGCCGGTATTGGGCTGAAAACTCCTGTTTTGAGACTCTGCACAGAAAGTGTTTGCAGACTGCTGAATACACACACGGGTTTAACTCCGGAAGTTGAGTGCACACATTGACAACCGTTCTGTTAGATAGCTGCGTTTTGGATTTAGAAGCAGTTATTTCCCTGTTCTTACTGCCCTTTCTTCTATATGCTGGTATTGGGCTGAAAACGACTCTTTTGAGACTCTGCACAGAATGTGTTTGCAGACTGCTGAATCCACAGACGGGTTTAACTCTGGAAGTTGAGTGCACACATTGACAACCGTTCTGTTAGATAGCTGCGTTTTGGAATTAGAAGCAGATATTTCCCTGTGCTTACTGCCCTTTCTTCCTTAGGCCGGTATTGGGCTGAAAACGCCTGTTTTGAGACTCTGCACAGAAAGTCTTTGCAGACTGCTGAATCCACACACGGGTTTAACTCTGGAAGTTGAGTGCACACATTGACAACCGTTCTGTTCGATAGCTGCGTTTTGGATTTAGAAGCAGACAATTCCCTGTGCTTACTGCCCTTTCTTCCATAGGCCGGTATTGGGTAGAAAACGCCTGTTATGAGACTCTGCACAGAAAGTGTTTGCAGACTGCTGAATCCACGCACGGTTTTACCTCTTGAAGTTGAGTGCAGACATTGACAAACCTTCTGTTAGAGAGTTGCGTTTTGGATTTAGAAGCAGATATTTCCCTGTGCTTACTGCCCTTTCTTCCATAGGCCGTTATTTGGCTGAAAACTCCTGTTTGAGACTCTGTACAGAAAGTGTTTGCAGACTGCTGAATCCACACACGGGTTTACCTCTGGAAGTTGAGTGCACACATTGACAACCGTTCTGTTAGATAGCTGCGTTTTGTATTTAGTAGCAGATATTTCCCTGTTCTTACTGCCCTTTCTTCCATATGCCGGTAATGGGTTGAAAACGCCTGTTTTGGGACTCTGCAGAGAATGTGTTTGCAGACGGCTGAATCCACACACCGGTTTAACTCTGGAAGTTGAGTGCCAACACTGACAACCGTTCTGTTAGATAGCTGCGTTTTGGATTTAGAAGCAGATATTTCCCTGTGCTTACTGCTGTTTCATCCATATGCTGTTAATGGGCAGAAAACGCCTGTTTTGGGACTCTGCAGAGAAAGTGTTTGCAGACTGCAGAATCCACACACGGGTTTAACTCTGGAAGTTGAGTGCACACATTGACAACCGTTCTGTTAGATAGCTGCGTTTTGGATTTAGAAACAGATATTTCCCTGTGCTTACTGCTGTTTCTTCCATATGCCGGTAATTGGTAGAAAACGCCTGTTTTGGGACTCTGAAGAGAAAGGGTTTGCAGACTGCTGAATTCACACACGGGTTTAACTCTGGAATTTGAGTGCACACATTGAGAACCGTTCTGTTAGATAGCTGCGTTTTGGATTTAGAAGCAGATATTTCCCTGTGCTTACTGCTGTGTCTTCCATATACCGGTAATGGGCTGAAAACGCCTTTTTTGGGACTCTGCCGAGAAAGTATTTGCAGACTGCTGAATCCACACTCGGGTTTAACTCTGGAAGTTGAGCGCACACATTGACAACCGTTCTGTTAGATAGCTGCGTTTTGGATTTAGAAGCAGATATTTCCCTGTGCTTACTGCTCTTTCTTCCATAGGCCGGTACTGGGCTGAAAACGCCTGTTTTGAGACTCTGCACAGAAAGTTTTTGCCGACTGCTGAATCCACACACCGGTTTAACTCTGGAAGTTGAGTGCACACATTGACAAACGTTCTGTTAGATAGCTGCGTTTTGGATTCAGAAGCAGATATTTCCCTGTGCTTACTGCCCTTTCTTCCATAGGCCGGTATTGGGGTGAAAACGCCTGTTTTGAGACTCTGCACAGAAAGTGTCTGCAGACTGCTGAATCCACAAACGGGTTCAACTCTGGAAGGTGAGTGCACACATTGACAATCGTTCGGCTAGATAGCTGCGTTTTGTATTTAGAAGCAGATATTTCCCTGTTCTTACTGCCCTTTCTTCCATATGCCGGTATTGGGCTGAAAACGCCTATTTTGAGACTCTGCACAGAATGTGTTTGCAGACTGCTGAATCCACAGACGGGTTTAACTCTGGAAGTTGAGTGCACACATTGACAACCGTTCTGTTAGAGAGCTGCGTTTTGGATTTAGAAGCAGGTATTTCCCTGTGCTTACTGCCCTTTCTTCCTTTGGCTGGTATTGGGCTGAAAACGCCTGTTTTGAGACTCTGCACAGAAAGTGTTTGCAGACTGCTGAATCCACACACGGGTTTAACTCTGGAAGCTAGGTGCACACATTGACAACCGTTCTGTTAGATAGCTGCGTTTTGGATTTAGAAGCAGAAATTTCCCTGTGCTTACTGCCCTTTCTTCCAAAGGCCGTTATTGGGCTGAAAAGGCCTGTTTTGAGACTCTGCACAGAATGGGTTTGCTGACTGCTGAATCCACACTCGTGTTTAACTCTGGAAGTTGAGTGCACACATTGACAACCGTTCTGTTAGATAGCTGGGTTTTGGATTTAGAAGCAAAATTTCCCTGTGCTTACTGCCCTTTCTTCCAAAGGCCGTTATTGGGCTGAAAAGGCCTGTTTTGAGACTCTGCACAGAATGGGTTTGCAGACTGCTGAATCCACACTCGTGTTTAACTCTGGAAGTTGAGTGCACACATTGACAACCGTTCTGTTAGATAGCTGCGTTTTGGATTCAGAAGCAGATATTTCCCTGTGCTTACTGCCCTTTCTTCCATAGGCCGGTATTGGGCTGAAAACGCCTGTTTTGAGTCTCTGCACAGAAAGTATTTGCAGACGGCTGAATCCACACACGGGTTTATCTCTGGAAGTTGAGTGCACACATTGACCAGAGTTCTGTTAGATATCTGCGTTTTGGATTTAGAAGCAGATATTTCCCTGTGCTTACTGCCCTTTCTTCCATAGGCCGGTATTGGGCTGAAAACGCCTGTTTTGGGACTCTGCAGAGAAAGTGTTTGCAGACGGCTGAATCCACACACGGGTTTAACTCTGGAAGTTGAGTGCCAACACTGACAACCGTTCTGTTAGATAGCTGCGTTTTCGATTTAGGTGCAGATATTTCCCTGTGCTTACTGCTCTTTCTTCCATAGGCCGGTACTGGGCTGAAAACGCCTGTTTTGAGACTCTGCACAGAAAGTGTTTGCCGACTGCTGAATCCACACACCGGTTTAACTCTGGAAGTTGAGTGCACACATTGACAAACGTTCTGTTAGATAGCTGCGTTTTGGATTTAGAAGCAGATATTTCCCTGTGCTTACTGCCCTTTCTTCCATAGGCCGGTATTGGGCTGAAAACGCCTGTTTTGAGACTCTGCACAGAAAGTGTTTGCAGACTGCTGAATCCACACTCGGGTTTAACTCTGGAAGTTGAGTGCACACATTGAAAACCGTTCTGTTAGATAGCTGCGTTTTGGATTTAGAAGCAGATATTTCCCTGTGCTTACTGCCCTTTATTCCATCGGCCGGTATTGGGCTGAAAAGGCCTGTTTTGATACTCTGCACAGAAAGTGTTTGCAGACTGCTGAATCCACACACGGGTTTAACTCTGGAAGTTGAGTGCACACATTGACAACCGTTCTGTTAGATAGCTGCGTTTCGGATTTAGAAGCAGAAATTTCCCTGTGCTTACTGCCCTTTATTCCATAGGCCGGTATTGGGATGAAAACGCCTGTTTTGAGACTCTGCACAGAATGGGTTTGCAGACTGCTGAATCCACACTCGGGTTTAACTCTGGAAGTTGAGTGCACACATTGACAACCGTTCTGTTAGATAGCTGCGTTTTGGATTTAGAAGCAGATATTTCCCTGTGCTTACTGCCCCTTCTTCCTTAGGCCGGTATTGGGCTGAAAACTCCTGTTTTGAGACTCTGCACAGAAAGTGTTTGCAGACTGCTGAATACACACACGGGTTTAACTCCGGAAGTTGAGTGCACACATTGACAACCGTTCTGTTAGATAGCTGCGTTTTGGATTTAGAAGCAGATATTTCCCTGTTCTTACTGCCCTTTCTTCTATATGCTGGTATTGGGCTGAAAACGACTCTTTTCAGACTCTGCACAGAATGTGTTTGCAGACTGCTGAATCCACAGACGGGTTTAACTCTGGAAGTTGAGTGCACACATTGACAACCGTTCTGTTAGATAGCTGCGTTTTGGAATTAGAAGCAGATATTTCCCTGTGCTTACTGACCTTTCTTCCTTAGGCCGGTATTGGGCTGAAAACGCCTGTTTTGAGACTCTGCACAGAAAGTCTTTGCAGACTGCTGAATCCACACACGGGTTTAACTCTGGAAGTTGAGTGCACACATTGACAACCGTTCTGTTAGATAGCTGCGTTTTGGATTTAGAAGCAGACAATTCCCTGTGCTTACTGCCCTTTCTTCCATAGGCCGGTATTGGGTAGAAAACGCCTGTTATGAGACTCTGCACAGAAAGTGTTTGCAGACTGCTGAATCCACGCACGGTTTTACCTCTTGAAGTTGAGTGCAGACATTGACAAACCTTCTGTTAGAGAGCTGCGTTTTGGATTTAGAAGCAGAAATTTCCCTGTGCTTACTGCCCTTTCTTCCATAGTCCGGTATTGGGCTGAAAACGCCTGTTTTGAGACTCTGCACAGAAACTGTTTGCAGACTGCTGAATCCACACCCGGGTTTAATTCTGGAAGTTGAGTGCACACATTGACAACCGTTCTGTTAGATAGCTGCGTTTTCGATTTAGAAGCAGATATTTCCCTGTGCTTACAGCCCTTTCTTCCATAGGCCGGTGTTGGGCTGAAAATGCCTGTTTTGAGACTCTGCATAGAATGCGTTTGCAGACTGCTGAATCCACACACGTGTTTACCTCTGGAAGTTGAGTGCACACATTGACAATCGTTCTGTTAGATAGCTGCGTTTTGTATTTAAGAGCGGATATTTCTCTGTTCTTACAGCCCTTTCTTCCATATGCCGGTATTGGGCTGAAACCGCCTGTGTTGAGACTCTGCACAGAATGTGTTTGCAGACGGCTGAATCCACTGACGGGTTTAACTCTGGAAGTTGAGTGCACACATTGACAACCGTTCTGTTAGATAGCTGCGTTTTGGATTTATAAGCAGATATTTCCCTGTGCTTACTGCTGTTTCTTCCATATGTCGGCAAAGGGCTGAAAATGCGTGTTTTGGGACTCTGCAGAGAAAGAGTTTGCAGTGTGCTGAATCCACACACAGGTTTAACTCTGGAAGTTGAGTGCACACACTGACAACCGTTCTGTTAGATAGCTGCGTTTTGGATTTAGAAGCAGATATTTCCCTGTGCTTACTGCTGTTTCTTCCATATACCGGTAATGGGCTGAAAACGCCTGCTTTGGGACTCTGCAGAGAAAGTGTTTGCAGACTGCTGAATCCACACACGGGTTTAACTCTGGAAGTTGAGTGCACACATTGACAACCGTTCTGTTAGATAGCTGCGTTTTGGATTTAGAAGCAGATATTTCCCTGTGCTTACTGCTGTTTCTACCATATGCCGGTAATGGGCTGAAAACGCCTGTTTTGGGACTCTGCAGAGAAGGTGTTTGCAGACTGCTGAATCCACACACGGGTTTAACTCTGGAAGTTGAGTGCACACATTGACAACTGTTCTGTTAGATAGCTGCGTTTTGGATTTAGAAGCAGATATTTCCCTGTGCTTACTGCTGTTTCTTCCCTATGCCGGTAATGGGCTGAAAACGTGTGTTTTGGGACTCTGCAGAGAAAGTGTTTGCAGACTGCTGAATCCACCCACGGGTTTAACTCTGGAAGTTGAGTGCACACATTGACAACCGTTCTGTTAGATAGCTGCGTTTTCGATTTAGAAGCAGATATTTTCCTGTGCTTACTGCCGTTTCTTCCATACGCCGGTAATGGGCTGAAAACGCCTGTTTTGGGACTCTGCAGAGAAAGTGTTTGCAGACGGCTGAATCCACACACGGGTTTAACTCTGGAAGTTGAGTGCCAACACTGACAACCGTTCTGTTAGATAGCTGCGTTTTCGATTTAGGTGCAGATATTTCCCTGTGCTTACTGCTCTTTCTTCCATAGGCCGGTACTGGGCTGAAAACGCCTGTTTTGAGACTCTGCACAGAAAGTGTTTGCCGACTGCTGAATCCACACACCGGTTTAACTCTGGAAGTTGAGTGCACACATTGACAAACGTTCTGTTAGATAGCTGCGTTTTGGATTTAGAAGCAGATATTTCCCTGTGCTTACTGCCCTTTCTTCCATAGGCCGGTATTGGGCTGAAAACGCCTGTTTTGAGACTCTGCACAGAAAGTGTTTGCAGACTGCTGAATCCACACTCGGGTTTAACTCTGGAAGTTGAGTGCACACATTGAAAACCGTTCTGTTAGATAGCTGCGTTTTGGATTTAGAAGCAGATATTTCCCTGTGCTTACTGCCCTTTATTCCATCGGCCGGTATTGGGCTGAAAAGGCCTGTTTTGATACTCTGCACAGAAAGTGTTTGCAGACTGCTGAATCCACACACGGGTTTAACTCTGGAAGTTGAGTGCACACATTGACAACCGTTCTGTTAGATAGCTGCGTTTCGGATTTAGAAGCAGAAATTTCCCTGTGCTTACTGCCCTTTATTCCATAGGCCGGTATTGGGATGAAAACGCCTGTTTTGAGACTCTGCACAGAATGGGTTTGCAGACTGCTGAATCCACACTCGGGTTTAACTCTGGAAGTTGAGTGCACACATTGACAACCGTTCTGTTAGATAGCTGCGTTTTGGATTTAGAAGCAGATATTTCCCTGTGCTTACTGCCCCTTCTTCCTTAGGCCGGTATTGGGCTGAAAACTCCTGTTTTGAGACTCTGCACAGAAAGTGTTTGCAGACTGCTGAATACACACACGGGTTTAACTCCGGAAGTTGAGTGCACACATTGACAACCGTTCTGTTAGATAGCTGCGTTTTGGATTTAGAAGCAGATATTTCCCTGTTCTTACTGCCCTTTCTTCTATATGCTGGTATTGGGCTGAAAACGACTCTTTTGAGACTCTGCACAGAATGTGTTTGCAGACTGCTGAATCCACAGACGGGTTTAACTCTGGAAGTTGAGTGCACACATTGACAACCGTTCTCTTAGATAGCTGCGTTTTGGAATTAGAAGCAGATATTTCCCTGTGCTTACTGCCCTTTCTTCCTTAGGCCGGTATTGGGCTGAAAACGCCTGTTTTGAGACTCTGCACAGAAAGTCTTTGCAGACTGCTGAATCCACACACGGGTTTAACTCTGGAAGTTGAGTGCACACATTGACAACCGTTCTGTTAGATAGCTGCGTTTTGGATTTAGAAGCAGACAATTCCCTGTGCTTACTGCCCTTTCTTCCATAGGCCGGTATTGGATAGAAAACGCCTGTTATGAGACTCTGCACAGAAAGTGTTTGCAGACTGCTGAATCCACGCACGGTTTTACCTCTTGAAGTTGAGTGCAGACATTGACAAACCTTCTGTTAGAGAGTTGCGTTTTGGATTTAGAAGCAGATATTTCCCTGTGCTTACTGCCCTTTCTTCCATAGGCCGGTATTGGGCTGAAAACGCCTGTTTTGAGACACTGCACAGAAAGTGTTTGCAGACTGCTGAATCCACACACGGGTTTAACTCTGGAAGTTGAGTGCACACATTGACAACCGTTCTGTTAGATAGCTGTGTTTTCGATTTAGAAGCAGATATTTCCCTGTGCTTACAGCCCTTTCTTCCATAGTCCGGTGTTGGGCTGAAAATGCCTGTTTTGAGACTCTGCATAGAATGCGTTTGCAGACTGCTGATTCCACACACGTGTTTACCTCTGGAAGTTGAGTGCACACATTGACAATCGTTCTGTTAGATAGCTGCGTTTTGTATTTAGAAGCAGATATTTCTCTGTTCTTACTGCCCTTTCTTCCATATGCCGGTATTGGGCTGAAACCGCCTGTGTTGAGACTCTGCACAGAATGTGTTTGCAGACGGCTGAATCCACTGACGGGTTTAACTCTGGAAGTTGAGTGCACACATTGACAACCGTTCTGTTAGATAGCTGCGTTTTGGATTTAGAAGCAGATATTTCCCTGTGCTTACTGCTGTTTCTTCCATATGTCGGCAAAGGGCTGAAAACGCGTGTTTTGGGACTCTGCATAGAAAGAGTTTGCAGACTGCTGAATCCACACACAGGTTTAACTCTGGAAGTTGAGTGCACACACTGACAACCGTTCTGTTAGATAGCTGCGTTTTGGATTTAGAAGCAGATATTTCCCTGTGCTTACTGCTGTTTCTTTCATATACCGGTAATGGGCTGAAAACGCCTGCTTTGGGACTCTGCAGAGAAAGTGTTTGCAGACTGCTGAATCCACACACGGGTTTAACTCTGGAAGTTGAGTGCACACATTGACAACCGTTCTGTTAGACAGCTGCATTTTGGATTTAGAAGCAGAAATTTCCCTGTGTTTACTGCCCTTTCTTCCATAGGCCGGTATTGGGCTGAAAACACCTGTTTTGAGTCTCTGCACAGAAAGTATTTGCAGACGGTTGAATCCACACACCGGTTTATCTCTGGAAGTTGAGCGCACACATTGACCACCGTTCTGTTAGATATCTGCGTTTTGGATTTAAAAGCAGGTATTTAACTGTGCTTATTGCCCTTTCTTCCATAGGCTAGTATTGGGCTGAAAACGCCTGTTTTGAGATCCTGCACAGAAAGTGTTTGCAGACTGCTGAATCCACACAGGGGTTTAACTCTGGAAGTTGAGTGCACACATTGACAACCGTTCTGTTAGATAGCTGCGTTTTGGATTTAGAAGCAGATATTTCCCTGTGCTTACTGCCCTTACTTCCTTAGGCCGGTATTGGGCTGAAAACGCCTGTTTTGAGACTCTGCAGAGAAACTGTTTGCAGACTGCTGAATCCACACACGGGTTTAACTCTGGAAGTTGAGTGCCCACATTGACAACCGTTCTGTTAGATAGCTGCGTTTTGGATTTAGAAGCAGATATTTCCCTGTGCTTACTGCTGTTTCTTCCATATGTCGGCAAAGGGCTGAAAACGCGTGTTTTGGGACTCTGCAGAGAAAGAGTTTGCAGACTGCTGAATCCACACACAGGTTCAACTCTGGAAGTTGAGTGCACACACTGACAACCGTTCTGTTAGATAGCTGCGTTTTGGATTTAGAAGCAGATATTTCCCTGTGCTTACTGATGTTTCTTCCATATACCGGTAATGGGCTGAAAACGCCTGCTTTGGGACTCTGCAGAGAAAGTGTTTGCAGACTGCTGAATCCACACACGGGTTTAACTCTGGAAGTTGAGTGCACACATTGACAACCGTTCTGTTAGATAGCTGCGTTTTGGATTTAGAAGCAGATATTTCCCTGTGCTTACTGCTGTTTCTACCATATGCCGGTAATGGGCTGAAAACGCCTGTTTTGGGACTCTGCAGAGAAGGTGTTTGCAGACTGCTGAATCCACACACGGGTTTAACTCTGGAAGTTGAGTGCACACATTGACAACTGTTCTGTTAGATAGCTGCGTTTTGGATTTAGAAGCAGATATTTCCCTGTGCTTACTGCTGTTTCTTCCCTATGCCGGTAATGGGCTGAAAACGTGTGTTTTGGGACTCTGCAGAGAAAGTGTTTGCAGACTGCTGAATCCACCCACGGGTTTAACTCTGGAAGTTGAGTGCACACATTGACAACCGTTCTGTTAGATAGCTGCGTTTTCGATTTAGAAGCAGATATTTCCCTGTGCTTACTGCCGTTTCTTCCATATGCCGGTAATGGGTTGAAAACGCCTGTTTTGGGACTCTGCAGAGAAAGTGTTTGCAGACGGCTGAATCCACACACGGGTTTAACTCTGGAAGTTGAGTGCCAGCACTGACAACCGTTCTGTTAGATAGCTGCGTTTTGGATTTAGAAGCAGATATTTCCCTGTGCTTACTGCTGTTTCATCCATATGCTGGTAATGGGCTGAAAACGCCTGTTTTGGGACTCTGCAGAGAAAGTGTTTGCAGACTGCAGAATCCACACACGGGTTTAACTCTGGAAGTTGAGTGCACACATTGACAACCGTTCTGTTAGATAGCTGTGTTTTGGATTGAGAAGCAGATATTTCCCTGTGCTTACTGCTGTTTCTTCCATATGCCGGTAATTGGTAGAAAACGCCTGTTTTGGGACTCTGAAGAGAAAGGGTTTGCAGACTGCTGAATTCACACACGGGTTTAACTCTGGAATTTGAGTGCACCCATTGACAACCGTTCTGTTAGATAGCTGCGTTTTGGATTTAGAAGCAGATATTTCCCTGTGCTTACTGCTGTGTCTTCCATATACCGGTAATGGTCTGAAAACGCCTGTTTTGGGACTCTGCAGAGAAAGTATTTGCAGACTGCTGAATCCACACACGGGTTTAACTCTGGAAGTTGAGCGAACACATTGACAACCGTTCTGTTAGATAGCTGCGTTTTGGATTTAGAAGCAGATATTTCCCTGTGCTTACAGCTGTTTCTTCCATATGCCGGTAATGGGCTGAAAACGCCTGTTCTGGGACTCTGCAGAGAAAATGTTTGCAGACTGCTGAATCCACACACGGGTTTAACTCTGTAAGTTGAGTGCACACATTGACAACTGTTCTGTTAGATAGCTGCGTTTTGGATTTAGAAACAGATATTTCCCTGTGCTTTCTGCTGTTTCTTATATATGCCAGTAATGGGCTGATAACGCCTGTTTTGGGACTCTGCAGAGAAAGTGTTTGCAGACGGCTGAATCCACACATGGGTTTAACTCTAGAAGTTGAGTGCACACATTGACAACCGTTATGTTAGATAGCTGCGTTTTGGATTTAGAAGCAGATATTTCCCTGTGCTTACTGCTGTTTCTTCCCTATGCCGGTAATGGGCTGAAAACGTGTGTTTTGGGACTCTGCAGAGAAAGTGTTTGCAGACTGCTGAATCCACCTACTGGTTTAACTCTGGAAGTTGAGTGCACACATTAACAACCGTTCTGTTAGATAGCTGCGTTTTCGATTTAGAAGCAGATATTTCCCTGTGCTTACTGCCGTTTCTTCCATATGCCGGTAATGGGTTGAAAACGCCTGTTTTGGGACTCTGCAGAGAAAGTGTTTGCAGACGGCTGAATTCAAACACGGGTTTAACTCTGGAAGTTGAGTGCACACATTGACAACCGTTCTGTTAGATAGCTGCGTTTTGGATTTAGAAGCAGATATTTCCCTGTGCTTACTGCTGTTTCATCCATATGCTGGTAATGGGCTGAAAACGCCTGTTTTGGGACTCTGCAGAGAAAGTGTTTGCAGACTGCAGAATCCACACACGGGTTTAACTCTGGAAGTTCAGTGCACACATTGACAACCGTTCTGTTAGATAGCTGCGTTTTGGATTTAGAAGCAGATATTTCCCTGTGCTTACTGCTGTTTCTTCCATATGCCGGTAATTGGTAGAAAACGCCTGTTTTGGGACTCTGCAGAGAAAGGGTTTGCAGACTGCTGAATTCACACACGGGTTTGACTGTGGAATTTGAGTGCACACATTGACAACTGTTCTGTTAGATAGCTGCGTTTTGGATTTAGAAACAGATATTTCCCTGTGCTTTCTGCTGTTTCTTCTTTAAGCCAGTAATGGGCTAAAAACGCCTGTTTTGGGACTCTGCAGAGAAAGTGTTTGCAGGCGGCTGAATCCACACACGGTTTTAACTCTGGAAGTTGAGTGCACACATTGACAACCGTTCTGTTAGATAGCTGCGTTTTGGAATTAGAAGCAGATATTTCCCTGTGCTTACTGCTGTTTCTTCCATGTGCTTGTAATGGGCTGAAAACGCCTGTTTTGGGACTCTGCAGAGAAAGTGTTTACAGACGGCTGAATCCCCACACGGGTTTCACTCTGGAAGTTGAGTGCACACATTGACAACCGTTCTGTTATATAGCTGCGTTTTGGATTTAGAAGCAGATATTTCCCTGTGCTTACTGCTGTTTCTTCCATATGCCGGTAATGGGCTGAAAACGACTGTTTTGGGACTCTGCAGAGAAGGTGTTTGCAGACTGCTGAATGCACACACGGGTTTAGCTATGGAAGTTGAGTGCACAAATTGACAACCGTTATGTTAGATAGCTTCGTTTTGGAGTTAGAAGCAGATATTTCCCTGTGCTTACTGCTGTTTCTTCCATATGCCGGTAATGGGCTGAAAACGCCTGTTTTGGGACTCTGGAGAGAAGGTGTTTGCAGACTGCTGAATCCACACACGGGTTTAACTCTGTAAGTTGAGTGCACACATTGACAACCGTTCTGTTAGATTGCTGCGTTTTCGATTTAGAAGCAGAAATTTCCCTGTGCTTACTGCCCTTTCTTCCTTTGGCTGGTATTGGGCTGAAAACGCCTGTTTTGAGACTCTGCACAGAAAGTGTTTGCAGACTGCTGAATCCTCACACGGGTTTAACTCTGGAAGTTAAGTGCACACATTGACAACCGTTCTGTTAGATAGCTGCGTTTTGGATTTAGAAGCAGAAATTTCCCTGTGCTTACTGCCCTTTCTTCCATAGGCCGGTACTGGGCTGAAAACACCTGTTTTGAGACTCTGCACAGAAAGTGTTTGCAGACTGCTGAATCCACACACCGGTTTAACTCTGGAAGTTGAGTGCACACATTGACAACCGTTCTGTTAGATAGCTGCGTTTTGGATTTAGAAGCAGATATTTCCCTGTGCTTACTGCTGTTTCTTCCATATGCCGGTAATTGGTAGAAAACGCCTGTTTTGGGACTCTGCAGAGAAAGGGTTTGCAGACTGCTGAATTCACACACGGGTTTAACTCTGGAATTTGAGTGCATACATTGACAACCGTTCTGTTAGATAGCTGCGTTTTGGATTTAGAAGCAGATATTTCCCTGTGCTTACTGCTGTGTCTTCCATATACTGGTAATGGTCTGAAAACGCCTGTTTTGGGACTCTGCAGAGAAAGTGTTTGCAGACGGCTGAATCCCCACACGGGTTTCACTCTGGAAGTTGAGTGAACACATTGACAACCGTTCTGATATATAGCTGCGTTTTTGATTTAGAAGCAGATATTTCCTTGAGCTTACTGCTGTTTCTTCCATATGCCGGTAGTGGGCTGAAAACGCCTGTTTTGGGACTCTGCAGAGAAGGTGTTTGCAGACTGCTGAATCCACACACGGGTTTAACTCTGGGAGTTCAGTGCACACATTGACAACCGTTCTGTTAGATAGCAGCGTTTTGGATTTAGAAGCAGATATTTCCCTGTGCTTACTGCCTTTTCTTCCATATGCCGGTATAGGGCTGAAAACGCCTGTTTTGCGACTCTGCACAGAATGTGTTTGCAGACTGCTGAATCCACACGGGATTAACTCTGGAAGTTGAGTGCACACATTGACAACCATTCTGTTAGATAGCTGCGTTTGGATTTACAAGCAGAAATTTCCCTGTGCTTACTGCCCTTTGTTCCATAGGCCGGTATTGGGCTGAAAACGCCTGTTTTGAGACTCTGCACAGAATGTGTTTGCAGACTGCTGAATCCACACACGGGTTTAACTCTGGAATTTGAGTGCACACATTGACAACCGTTCTGTTAGATAGCTGCGTTTTCGATTTAGGTGCAGATATTTCACTGTGCTTACTGCTCTTTCTTCCATAGTCCGGTACTGGGCTGAAAACGCCTGTTTTGAGACTCTGCACAGAAAGTGTTTGCCGACTGCTGAATCCACACACCGGTTTAACTCTGGAAGTTGAGTGCACACATTGACAACCGTTCTGTTAGATAGCTGCGTTTTGGATTTAGAAGCAGATATTTCCCTGTGCTTACTGCTGTTTCTACCATATGCCGGTAATGGGCTGAAAACGCCTGTTTTGGGACTCTGCAGAGAAGGTGTTTGTAGACTGCTGAATCCACACACGGGTTTAACTCTGGAAGTTGAGTGCACACATTGACAACTGTTCTGTTAGATAGCTGCGTTTTGGATTTAGAAGCAGATATTTCCCTGTGCTTACTGCTGTTTCTTCCCTATGCCGGTAATGGGCTGAAAACGTGTGTTTTGGGACTCTGCAGAGAAAGTGTTTGCAGACTGCTGAATCCACCCACGGGTTTAACTCTGGAAGTTGAGTGCACACATTGACAACCGTTCTGTTAGATAGCTGCGTTTTCGATTTAGAAGCAGATATTTCCCTGTGCTTACTGCCGTTTCTTCCATATGCCGGTAATGGGTTGAAAACGCCTGTTTTGGGACTCTGCAGAGAAAGTGTTTGCAGATGGCTGAATCCACACACGGGTTTAACTCTGGAAGTTGAGTGCCAACACTGACAACCGTTCTGTTAGATAGCTGCGTTTTGGATTTAGAAGCAGATATTTCCCTGTGCTTACTGCTGTTTCTTCCATATGCCGGTAATTGGTAGAAAACGCCTGTTTTGGGACTCTGCAGAGAAAGGGTTTGCAGACTGCTGAATTCACACACGGGTTTAACTCTGGAATTTGAGTGCATACATTGACAACCGTTCTGTTAGATAGCTGCGTTTTGGATTTAGAAGCAGATATTTCCCTGTGCTTACTGCTGTGTCTTCCATATACTGGTAACGGTCTGAAAACGCCTGTTTTGGGACTCTGCAGAGAAAGTATTTGCAGACTGCTGAATCCACACACGGGTTTAACTCTGGAAGTTGAGTGCACACATTGACAACCGTTCTGTTAGATAGCTGCATTTTGGATTTAGAAGCAGATATTTCCCTGTGCTTACTGCTGTTTCTTCCATATTCTTGTAATGGGCTGAAAACGCCTGTTTTGGGACAGTGCAGAGAAAGTGTTTGCAGACGGCTGAATCCCCACACGGGTTTCACTCTGGAAGTTGAGTGAACACATTGACAACCGTTCTGTTATATAGCTGCGTTTTTGATTTAGAAGCAGATATTTCCTTGAGCTTACTGCTGTTTCTTCCATATGCCGGTAGTGGGCTGAAAATGCCTGTTTTGGGACTCTGCAGAGAAGGTGTTTGCAGACTGCTGAAACCACACACGGGTTTAACTCTGGGAGTTCAGTGCACACATTGACAACCGTTCTGTTAGATAGCAGCGTTTTGGATTTAGAAGCAGATATTTCCCTGTGCTTACTGCCTTTTCTTCCATATGCCGGTATAGGGCTGAAAACGCCTGTTTTGAGACTCTGCACAGAATGTGTTTGCAGACTGCTGAATCCACACGGGATTAACTCTGGAAGTTGAGTGCACACATTGACAACCATTCTGTTAGATAGCTGCGTTTGGATTTACAAGCAGAAATTTCCCTGTGCTTACTGCCCTTTGTTCCATAGGCCGGTATTGGGCTGAAAACGCCTGTTTTGAGACTCTGCACAGAATGTGTTTGCAGACTGCTGAATCCACACACGGGTTTAACTCTGGAATTTGAGTGCACACATTGACAACCGTTCTGTTAGATAGCTGCGTTTTCGATTTAGGTGCAGATATTTCACTGTGCTTACTGCTCTTTCTTCCATAGTCCGGTACTGGGCTGAAAACGCCTGTTTTGAGACTCTGCACAGAAAGTGTTTGCCGACTGCTGAATCCACACACCGGTTTAACTCTGGAAGTTGAGTGCACACATTGACAACCGTTCTGTTAGATAGCTGCGTTTTGGATTTAGAAGCAGATATTTCCCTGTGCTTACTGCTGTTTCTACCATATGCCGGTAATGGGCTGAAAACGCCTGTTTTGGGACTCTGCAGAGAAGGTGTTTGTAGACTGCTGAATCCACACACGGGTTTAACTCTGGAAGTTGAGTGCACACATTGACAACTGTTCTGTTAGATAGCTGCGTTTTGGATTTAGAAGCAGATATTTCCCTGTGCTTACTGCCGTTTCTTCCATATGCCGGTAATGGGTTGAAAACGCCTGTTTTGGGACTCTGCAGAGAAAGTGTTTGCAGACGGCTGAATCCACACACGGGTTTAACTCTGGAAGTTGAGTGCCAACACTGACAACCGTTCTGTTAGATAGCTGCCTTTTGGATTTAGAAGCAGATATTTCCCTGTGCTTACTGCTGTTTCATCCATATGCTGGTAATGGGCTGAAAACGCCTGTTTTGGGACTCTGCAGAGAAAGTGTTTGCAGACTGCAGAATCCACACACGGGTTTAACTCTGGAAGTTGAGTGCACACATTGACAACCGTTCTGTTAGATAGCTGCGTTTTGGATTTAGAAGCAGATATTTCCCTGTGCTTACTGCCCTTTCTTCCTTTGGCTGGTATTGGGCTGAAAACGCCCTGTTTTGAAACTCTGCACAGAAAGTGTTTGCAGACTGCTGAATCCACACACGGCTTTAACTCTGGAAGTTAAGTGCACACATTGACAACCGTTCTGTTAGATAGCTGCGTTTTGGATTTAGAAGCAGAAATTTCCCTGTGCATACTGCCCTTTCCTCCATAGGCCGGTACTGGGCTGAAAACGCCTGTTTTGAGACTCTGCACAGAAAGTGTTTGCAGACTGTTGAATCCACACACCGGTTTAACTCTGGAAGTTGAGTGCACACATTGACAACCGTTCTGTTAGATAGCTGCGTTTTGGATTTAGAAGCAGATATTTCCCTGTGCTTACTGCTGTTTCTTCCATATGCCGGTAATTGGTAGAAAACGCCTGTTTTGGGACTCTGCAGAGAAAGGGTTTGCCGACTGCTGAATTCACACACGGGTTTAACTCTGGAATTTGAGTGCATACATTGACAACCGTTCTGTTAGATAGCTGCGTTTTGTATTTAGAAGCAGATATTTCCCTGTGCTTACTGCTGTGTCTTCCATATACTGGTAATGGTCTGAAAACGCCTGTTTTGGGACTCTGCAGAGAAAGTATTTGCAGACTGCACATGGGTTTAACTCTGGAAGTTGAGTGCACACATTGACAACCGTTCTGTTAGATAGCTGCATTTTGGATTTAGAAGCAGATATTTCCCTGTGCTTACAACTGTTTCTTCCATATGCCGGTAATGGGCTGAAAGCGCCTGTTTTGGGACTCTGCAGAGAAAATGGTTGCAGACTGCTGAATCCACACACGGGTTTTAACTCTGTAAGTTGAGTGCACACATTGACAACTGTTCTGCTAGATAGCTGCGTTTTGGATTTAGAGGCAGATATTTCCCTGTGCTTTCTGCTGTTTCTTCCATATGCCAGTAAAGTGCTGAAAACGCCTGTTTTGGGACTCTGCAGAGAAAGTGTTTGCAGACGGCTGAATCCACACACGGGTTTAACTCTGGAAGTTGAGTGCACACATTGACAACCGTTCTGTTAGATAGCTGCGTTTTGGATTTAGAAGCAGATATTTCCCTGTGCTTACTGCTGTTTCTTCCATGTTCTTGTAATGGGCTGAAAACGCCTGTTTTGGGGACAGTGCAGAGAAAGTGTTTGCAGACTGCTGAATCCACACAGGGGTTTAACTCTGGAAGTTGAGTGCACACATTGACAACCGTTCTGTTAGATAGCTGCGTTTTGGATTTACAAGCAGAAATTTCCCTGTGCTTACTGCCCTTTGTTCCATAGGCCGGGTATTGGGCTGAAAACGCCTGTTTTGAGACTCTGCACAGAATGTGTTTGCAGACTGCTGAATCCACACACGGGTTTAACTCTGGAAGTTGAGTGCACAGATTGACAACCGTTCTGTTAGATAGCTGCGTTTTGGATTTAGAAGCAGATATTTCCCTGTGCTTACTGCCCTTTCTTCCATAGGCCGGTATTGGGCTGAAAACGCCTGTTTTGAGACTCTGCACAGAAAGTGTTTGCAGACTGCTGAATCCACACACGGGTTTAACTCTGGAAGTTGAGTGCACACATTGACAACCGTTCTGTTAGGTAGCTGCGTTTTGGATTTACAAGCAGAAATTTCCCTGGGCTTACTGCACTTTGTTCCATAGGCCGGTATTGGGCTGAAAACGCCTGTTTTGAGACTCTGCACAGAATGTGTTTGCAGACTGCTGAATCCACACACGGGTTTAACTCTGGAAGTTGAGTGCACACATTGACAACCGTTCTGTTAGATAGCTGCGTTTTGGATTTAGAAGCAGAAATTTCCCTGTGCTTACTGCCCTTTGTTCCATAGGCCGGTATTGGGCTGAAAACGCCTGTTTTGAGACTCTGCACAGAAAGTATTTGCAGACTGCTGAATCCACACACGGGTTTAACTCTGGAATTTGAGTGCACACATTGACAACCGTTCTGTTAGATAGCTGCGTTTTCGATTTAGGTGCTGATATTTCCCTGTGCTTACTGCTCTTTCTTCCATAGGCCGGTACTGGGCTGAAAACGCCTGTTTTGAGACTCTGCACAGAAAGTGTTTGCCGACTGCTGAATCCACACACCGGTTTAACTCTGGAAGTTGAGTGCACACATTGACAAACGTTCTGTTAGATAGCTGCGTTTTGGATTTAGAAGCAGATATTTCCCTGTGCTTACTGCCCTTTCTTCCATAGGGCCGGTATTGGGCTGAAAACGCCTGTTTTGAGACTCTGCATAGAAAGTGTTTGCAGACTGCTGATTCCACACTCGGGTTTAACTCTGGAAGTTGAGTGCACACATTGAAAACCGTTCTGTTAGATAGCTGCGTTTTGGATTTAGAAGCAGATATTTCCCTGTGGCTTACTGCCCTTTCTTCCATAGGCCGGTATTGGGCTGAAAACGCCTGTTTTGATACTCTGCACAGAAAGTGTTTGCAGACTGCTTAATCCACACACGGGTTTAACTCTGGAAGTTGAGTGCACACATTGACAACCGTTCTGTTAGATAGCTGCGTTTCGGATTTAGAAGCAGAAATTTCCCTGTGCTTACTGCCCTTTCTTCCATAGGCCGGTATTGGGATGAAAACGCCTGTTTTTGAGACTCTGCACAGAATGGGTTTGCAGACTGCTAAATCAAAACTCGGGTTTAACTCTAGAAGTTGAGTGCACACATTGACAACCGTTCTGTTAGATAGCTGCGTTTTGGATTTAGAAGCAGATATTTCCCTGTGCTTACTGCCCCTTCTTCCTTAGGCCGGGTATTGGGGCTGAAAACTCCTGTTTTTGAGACTCTGCACAGAAAGTGTTTGCAGAATGCTGAATACACACACGGGTTTAACTCCGGAAGTTGAGTGCACACATTGACAACCGGTCTGTTAGATAGCTGCGTTTTGGATTTAGAAGCAGATATTTCCCTGTTCTTACTGCCCTTTCTTCTATATGCTGGTATTGGGCTGAAAACGACTCTTTTGAGACTCTGCACAGAATGTGTTTGCAGACTGCTGAATCCACAGACTGGTTTAACTCTGGAAGTTGAGTGCACACATTGACAACCGTTCTGTTAGATAGCTGCGTTTTGGAATTAGAAGCAGATATTTCCCTGTGCTTACTGCCCTTTCTTCCTTAGGCCGGTATTGGGCTGAAAACTCCTGTTTTGAGACTCTGCACAGAAAGTCTTTGCAGACTGCTGAATCCACACACGGGTTTAACTCTGGAATTTGAGTGCACACATTGACAACCGTTCTGTTAGATAGCTGCGTTTTGGATTTAGAAGCAGACAATTCCCTGTGCTTACTGCCCTTTCTTCCATAGGCCATTATTGGGTAGAAAACGCCTGTTATGAGACTCTGCACAGAAAGTGTTTGCAGACTGCTGAATCCACGCACGGTTTTACCTCTTGAAGTTGAGTGCAGACATTGACAAACCTTCTGTTAGATAGCTGCGTTTTGGATTTAGAAGCAGATATTTCCCTGTGCTTACTGCCCTTTCTTCCATAGGCCGGTATTGGGCTGAAAACGCCTGTTTTGAGACTCTGCACAGAAAGTGTTTGCAGACTGCTGAATCCACACACGGGTTTAACTCTGGAAGTTGAGTGCACACATTGACAACCGTTCTGTTAGATACCTGCGTTTTCGATTTAGAAGCAGATATTTCCCTGTGCTTACAGCCCTTTCTTCCATAGGCCGGTGTTGGAGCTGAAAATGCCTGTTTTGAGACTCTGCATAGAATGCGTTTGCAGACTGCTGAATCCACACACGTGTTTACCTCTGGAAGTTGAGTGCACACATTGACAATCGTTCTGTTAGATAGCTGCGTTTTGTATTTAGAAGCAGATATTTCTCTGTTCTTACTGCCCTTTCTTCCATATGCCGGTATTGGGCTGAAACCGCCTGTGTTGAGACTCTGAACAGAATGTGTTTGCAGACGGCTGAATCCACTGCCGGGTTTAACTCTGGAAGTTGAGTGCACACATTGACAACCGTTCTGTTAGATAGCTGCGTTTTGGATTTAGAAGCAGATATTTCCCTGTGCTTACTGCTGTTTCTTCCATATGTCGGCAAAGGGCTGAAAACGCGTGTTTTGGGACTCTGCAGAGAAAGAGTTTGCAGACTGCTGAATCCACACACAGGTTTAACTCTGGAAGTTGAGTGCACACACTGACAACCGTTCTGTTAGATAGCTGTGTTTTGGATTTAGAAGCAGATATTTCCCTGTGCTTACTGCTGTTTCTTCCATATACCGGAAATGGGCTGAAAACGCCTGCTTTGGGACTCTGCAGAGAAAGTGTTTGCAGACTGCTGAATCCACAGACGGGTTTAACTCTGGAAGTTGAGTGCACACATTGACAACCGTTCTGTTAGATAGCTGCGTTTTGGATTTAGAAGCAGATATTTCCCTGTGCTTACTGCTGTTTCTACCATATGCCGGTAATGGGCTGAAAACGCCTGTTTTGGGACTCTGCAGAGAAGGTGTTTGCAGACTGCTGAATCCACACACGGGTTTAACTCTGGAAGTTGAGTGCACACATTGACAACTGTTCTATTAGATAGCTGCGTTTTGGATTTAGAAGCAGATATTTCCCTGTGCTTACTGCTGTTTCTTCCCTATGCCGGTAATGGGCTGAAAACGTGTGTTTTGGGACTCTGCAGAGAAAGTGTTTGCAGACTGCTGAATCCACCCACGGGTTTAACTCTGGAAGTTGAGTGCACACATTGACAACCGTTCTGTTAGATAGCTGCGTTTTGGATTTAGAAGCAGATATTTCCCTGTGCTTACTGCCGTTTCTTCCATATGCCGGTAATGGGTTGAAAACGCCTGTTTTGGGACTCTGCAGAGAAAGTGTTTGCAGACGGCTGAATCCACACACGGGTTTAACTCTGGAAGTTGAGTGCCAACACTGACAACCGTTCTGTTAGATAGCTGCGTTTTGGATTTAGAAGCAGATATTTCCCTGTGCTTACTGCCCCTTCTTCCTTAGGCCGGGTATTGGGCTGAAAACTCCTGTTTTGAGACTCTGCACAGAAAGTGTTTGCAGACTGCTGAATACACACACGGGTTTAACTCCGGAAGTTGAGTGCACACATTGACAACCGTTCTGTTAGATAGCTGCGTTTTGGATTTAGAAGCAGATATTTCCCTGTTCTTACTGACCTTTCTTCTATATGCTGGTATTGGGCTGAAAACGACTCTTTTGAGACTCTGCACAGAATGTGTTTGCAGACTGCTGAATCCACAGACGGGTTTAACTCTGGAAGTTGAGTGCACACATTGACAACCGTTCTGTTAGATAGCTGCGTTTTGGAATTAGAAGCAGATATTTCCCTGTGGTTACTGCCCTTTCTTCCTTAGGCCGGTATTGGGCTGAAAACGCCTGTTTTGAGACTCTGCACAGAAAGTCTTTGCAGACTGCTGAATCCACACACGGGTTTAACTCTGGAAGTTGAGTGCACACATTGACAATCGTTCTGTTAGATAGCTGCGTTTTGGATTTAGAAGCAGACAATTCCTTGTGCTTGCTGCCCTTTCTTCCGTAGGCCGGTATTGGGTAGAAAACGCCTGTTATGAGACTCTGCACAGATAGTGTTTGCAGACTGCTGAATCCACGCACGGTTTTACCTCTTGAAGTTGAGTGCAGACATTGACAACCGTTCTGTTAGAATAGCTGCGTTTTCGATTTAGAAGCAGATATTTCCCTGTGCTTACAGCCCTTTCTTCCATAGGCCGGTGTTGGGCTGAAAATGACTGTTTTGAGACTCTGCATAGAATGCGTTTGCAGACTGCTGAATCCACACACGTGTTTACCTTTGGAAGTTGAGTGCACACTTTGACAATCGTTCTGTTAGATAGCTGCGTTTTGTATTTAGAAGCAGATATTTCTCTGTTCTTACTGCCCTTTCTTCCATATGCCGGTATTGGGCTGAAACCGCCTGTGTTGAGACTCTGCACAGAATGTGTTTGCAGACGGCTGAATCCACTGACGGGTTTAACTCTGGAAGTTGAGTGCACACATTGACAACCGTTCTGTTAGATAGCTGCGTTTTGGATTTAGAAGCAGATATTTCCCTGTGCTTACTGCTGTTTCTTCCATCTGTCGGGCAAAGGGCTGAAAACGCGTGTTTTGGGACTCTGCAGAGAAAGAGTTTGCAGACTGCTGAATCCACACACAGGTTTAACTCTGGAAGTTGAGTGCACACACTGACAACCGTTCTGTTAGATAGCTGCGTTTTGGATTTAGAAGCAGATATTTCCCTGTGCTTACTGCTGTTTCTTCCATATACTGGTAATGGGCTGAAAACGTCTGCTTTGGGACTCTGCAGAGAAATTGTTTGCAGACTGCTGAATCCACACACGGGTTTAACTCTGGAAGTTGAGTGCACACATTGACAACCGTTCTGTTAGATAGCTGCGTTTTGGATTTAGAAGCAGATATTTCCCTGTGCTTACTGCTGTTTCTTCCCTATGCCGGTAATGGGCTGAAAACGTGTGTTTTTGGGACTCTGCAGAGAAAGTGTTTGCAGACTGCTGAATCCACCCACGGGTTTAACTCTGGAAGTTGAGTGCACACATTAGCAACCGTTCTGTTAGATAGCTGCGTTTTCGATTTAGAAGCAGATATTTCCCTGTGCTTACTGCCGTTTCTTCCATATGCCGGTAATGGGTTGAAAACGCCTGTTTTGGGACTCTGCAGAGAAAGTGTTTGCAGACGGCTGAATCCACACACGGTTTAACTCTGGAAGTTGAGTGCACACATTGACAACCGTTCTGTTAGATAGCTGCGTTTTGGATTTAGAAGCAGATATTTCCCTGTGCTTACTGCTGTTTCATCCATATGCTGGTAATGGGCTGAAAACGCCTGTTTTGGAACTCTGCAGAGAAAGTGTTTGCAGACTGCAGAATCCACACACGGGTTTAACTCTGGAAGTTGAGTGCACACATTGACAACCGTTCTGTTAGATAGCTGCGTTTTGGATTTAGAAGCAGATATTTCCCTGTGCTTACTGCTGTTTCTTCCATATGCCGGTAATTGGTAGAAAACGCCTGTTTTGGGACTCTGCAGAGAAAGGGTTTGCAGACTGCTGAATTCACACACGGGTTTGACTGTGGAATTTGAGTGCACATATTGACAACCGTTCTGTTAGATAGCTGCGTTTTGGATTTAGAAGCAGATATTTCCCTGTGCTTACTGCTGTGTCTTCCATATACCGGTAATGGGCTGAAAACCCCTGTTTTGGAACTCTGCAGAGAAAGTATTTGCAGACTGCTGAATCCACACACGGGTTTAACTCTGGAAGTTGAGTGCACACATTGACAACTGTTCTGTTAGATAGCTGCCTTTTGGATTTAGAAACAGATATTTCCCTGTGCTTTCTGCTGTTTCTTCTTTAAGCCAGTAATGGGCTGAAAACGCCTGTTTTGGGACTCTGCAGAGAAAGTGTTTGCAGACGGCTGAATCCACACACGGGTTTAACTCTGGAAGTTGAGTGCACACATTGACAACCGTTCTGTTAGATAGCTGCCTTTTGGATTTAGAGCAGATATTTCCCTGTGCTTACTGCCCCTTCCTCCATAGGCCGGTATTTGGCTGAAAACTCCTGTTTGAGACTCTGTACAGAAAGTGTTTGCAGACTGCTGAATCCACACACGGGTTTACCTCTGGAAGTTGAGTGCACACATTGACAACCGTTCTGTTAGATAGCTGCGTTTTGTATTTAGTAGCAGATAATTCGCTGTTCTTACTGCCCTTTCTTCCATATGCCCCTATTGGGCTGAAAACGCCTGTTTTGAGACTCTGCACAGAATGTGTTTGCACACTGCTGAATCCACAGACGGGTTTAACTCTGGAAGTTGAGTGCACACATTGACAACCGTTCTGTTAGATAGCTGCGTTTTGGATTTAGAAGCAGATATTTCCCTGTGCTTACTGCCCTTTCTTCCATAGGCCGGTATTGGGCTGAAAACGCCTTTTTTGAGACTCTGCACAGAAAGTGTTTGCAGACTGCTGAATCCACACAGGGGTTTAACTCTGGAAGTTGAGTGCACACATTGACAACCGTTCTGTTAGATAGCTGCGTTTTGGATTTACAAGCAGAAATTTCCCTGTGCTTACTGCCCTTTGTTCCGTAGGCCGGTATTGGGCTGAAAACGCCTGTTTTGAGACTCTGCACAGAATGTGTTTGCAGACTGCTGAATCCACACACGGGTTTAACTCTGGAAGTTGAGTGCACAGATTGACAACCGTTCTGTTAGATAGCTGCGTTTTGGATTTAGAAGCAGATATTTCCCTGTGCTTACTGCCCTTTCTTCCATAGGCAGGTATTGGGCTGAAAACGCCTGTTTTGAGACTCTGCACAGAAAGTGTTTGCAGACTGCTGAATCCACACACGGGTTTAACTCTGGAAGTTGAGTGCACACATTGACAACCGTTCTGTTAGGTAGCTGCGTTTTGGATTTACAAGCAGAAATTTCCCTGGGCTTACTGCCCTTTGTTCCATAGGCCGGTATTGGGCTGAAAACGCCTGTTTTGAGACTCTGCACAGAATGTGTTTGCAGACTGCTGAATCCACACACGGGTTTAACTCTGGAAGTTGAGTGCACACATTGACAACCGTTCTGTTAGATAGCTGCGTTTTGGATTTAGAAGCAGAAATTTCCCTGTGCTTACTGCCCTTTGTTCCATAGGCCGGTATTGGGCTGAAAACGCCTGTTTTGAGACTCTGCACAGAAAGTATTTGCAGACTGCTGAATCCACACACGGGTTTAACTCTGGAATTTGAGTGCACACATTGACAACCGTTCTGTTAGATAGCTGCGTTTTCGATTTAGGTGCTGATATTTCCCTGTGCTTACTGCTCTTTCTTCCATAGGCCGGTACTGGGCTGAAAACGCCTGTTTTGAGACTCTGCACAGAAAGTGTTTGCCGACTGCTGAATCCACACACCGGTTAAACTCTGGAAGTTGAGTGCACACATTGACAAACGTTCTGTTAGATAGCTGCGTTTTGGATTTAGAAGCAGATATTTCCCTGTGCTTACTGCCCTTTCTTCCATAGGCCGGTATTGGGAGGAAAACGCCTGTTTTGAGACTCTGCATAGAAAGTGTTTGCAGACTGCTGATTCCACACTCGGGTTTAACTCTGGAAGTTGAGTGCACACATTGAAAACCGTTCTGTTAGATAGCTGCGTTTTGGATTTAGAAGCAGATATTTCCCTGTGCTTACTGCCCTTTCTTCCATAGGCCGGTATTGGGCTGAAAACGCCTGTTTTGATACTCTGCACAGAAAGTGTTTGCAGACTGCTTAATCTACACACGGGTTTAACTCTGGAAGTTGAGTGCACACATTGACAACCGTTCTGTTAGATAGCTGCGTTTCGGATTTAGAAGCAGAAATTTCCCTGTGCTTACTGCCCTTTCTTCCATAGGCCGGTATTGGGAGGAAAACGCCTGTTTTGAGACTCTGCACAGAATGGGTTTGCAGACTGCTAAATCAACACTCGGGTTTAACTCTAGAAGTTGAGTGCACACATTGACAACCGTTCTGTTAGATAGCTGCGTTTTGGATTTAGAAGCAGATAT
Organism: Aotus nancymaae; assembly: GCF_030222135.1. Classification (NCBI taxonomy): domain Eukaryota; kingdom Metazoa; phylum Chordata; class Mammalia; order Primates; family Aotidae; genus Aotus; species Aotus nancymaae. The sequence goes on from NW_026989176.1 coordinate 118,707, forward strand.
TTCCCTGTGCTTACTGCCCCTTCTTCCTTAGGCCGGTATTGGGCTGAAAACTCCTGTTTTGAGACTCTGCACAGATAGTGTTTGCAGAATGCTGAATACACACACGGGTTTAACTCCGGAAGTTGAGTGCACACATTGACAACCGGTCTGTTAGATAGCTGCGTTTTGGAATTAGAAGCAGATATTTCCCTGTGCTTACTGCCCTTTCTTCCTTAGGCCGGTATTGGGCTGAAAACTCCTGTTTTGAGACTCTGCACAGAAAGTCTTTGCAGACTGCTGAATCCACACACGGGTTTAACTCTGGAATTTGAGTGCACACATTGACAACCGTTCTGTTAGATAGCTGCGTTTTGGATTTAGAAGCAGACAATTCCCTGTGCTTACTGCCCTTTCTTCCATAGGCCGGTATTGGGTAGAAAACGCCTGTTATGAGACTCTGCACAGAAAGTGTTTGCAGACTGCTGAATCCACGCACGGTTTTACCTCTTGAAGTTGAGTGCAGACATTGACAAACCTTCTGTTAGATAGCTGCGTTTTGGATTTAGAAGCAGATATTTCCCTGTGCTTACTGCCCTTTCTTCCATAGGCCGGTATTGGGCTGAAAACGCCTGTTTTGAGACTCTGCACAGAAAGTGTTTGCAGACTGCTGAATCCACACACGGGTTTAACTCTGGAAGTTGAGTGCACACATTGACAACCATTCTGTTAGATAGCTGCGTTTTCGATTTAGAAGCAGATATTTCCCTGTGCTTACAGCCCTTTCTTCCATAGGCCGGTGTTGAGCTGAAAATGCCTGTTTTGAGACTCTGCATATAATGCGTTTGCAGACTGCTGAATCCACACACGTGTTTACCTCTGGAAGTTGAGTGCACACATTGACAATCGTTCTGTTAGATAGCTGCGTTTTGTATTTAGAAGCAGATATTTCTCTGTTCTTACTGCCCTTTCTTCCATATGACGGTATTGGGCTGAAACCGCCTGTGTTGAGACTCTGCACAGAATGTGTTTGCAGACGGCTGAATCCACTGACGGGTTTAACTCTGGAAGTTGAGTGCACACATTGACAACCGTTCTGTTAGATAGCTGCGTTTTGGATTTAGAAGCAGATATTTCCCTGTGCTTACTGCTGTTTCTTCCATCTGTCGGCAAAGGGCTGAAAACGCGTGTTTTGGGACTCTGCAGAGAAAGAGTTTGCAGACTGCTGAATCCACACACAGGTTTAACTCTGGAAGTTGAGTGCACACACTGACAACCGTTCTGTTAGATAGCTGCGTTTTGGATTTAGAAGCAGATATTTCCCTGTGCTTACTGCTGTTTCTTCCATATACCGGTAATGGGCTGAAAACGCCTGCTTTGGGACTCTGCAGAGAAAGTGTTTGCAGACTGCTGAATCCACACACGGGTTTAACTCTGGAAGTTGAGTGCACACATTGACAACCGTTCTGTTAGATAGCTGCGTTTTGGATTTAGAAGCAGATATTTCCCTGTTCTTACTGCCCGTTCTTCTATATGCTGGTATTGGGCTGAAAACGACTCTTTTGAGACTCTGCACAGAATGTGTTTGCAGACTGCTGAATCCACAGACGGGTTTAACTCTGGAAGTTGAGTGCACACATTGACAACCGTTCTGTTAGATAGCTGCGTTTTGGAATTAGAAGCAGATATTTCCCTGTGCTTACTGCCCTTTATTCCTTAGGCCGGTATTGGGCTGAAAACGCCTGTTTTGGGACTCTGCAGAGAAAGAGTTTGCAGGCTGCTGAATCCACGCACGGTTTTACCTCTTGAAGTTGAGTGCAGACATTGACAAACCTTCTGTTAGATAGCTGCGTTTTGGATTTAGAAGCAGATATTTCCCTGTGCTTACTGCCCTTTCTTCCATAGGCCGGTATTGGGCTGAAAACGCCTGTTTTGAGACTCTGCACAGAAAGTGTTTGCAGACTGCTGAATCCACACACGGGTTTAACTCTGGAAGTTGAGTGCACACATTGACAACCGTTCTGTTAGATAGCTGCGTTTTCGATTTAGAAGCAGATATTTCCCTGTGCTTACAGCCCTTTCTTCCATAGGCCGGTGTTGGGCTGAATATGCCTGTTTTGAGACTCTGCATAGAATGCGTTTGCAGACTGCTGAATCCACACACGTGTTTACCTCTGGAAGTTGAGTGCACACATTGACAATCGTTCTGTAAGATAGCTGCGTTTTGTATTTAGAAGCAGATATTGCTCTGTTCTTACTGCCCTTTCTTCCATATGCCGGTATTGGGCTGAAACCGCCTGTGTTGAGACTCTGCACAGAATGTGTGTGCAGACGGCTGAATCCACTGCCGGGTTTAACTCTGGAAGTTGAGTGCATACATTGACAACCGTTCTGTTAGATAGCTGCGTTTTGGATTTAGAAGCAGATATTTCCCTGTGCTTACTGCTGTTTCTTCCATATGTCGGCAAAGAGCTGAAAACGCGTGTTTTGGGACTCTGCAGAGAAAGAGTTTGCAGACTGCTGAATCCACACACAGGTTTAACTCTGGAAGTTGAGTGCACACATTGACAACCGTTCTGTTAGATAGCTGCGTTTTGGAATTAGAAGCAGATATTTCCCTGTGGTTACTGCCCTTTCTTCCTTAGGCCGGTATTGGGCTGAAAACGCCTGTTTTGAGACTCTGCACAGAAAGTCTTTGCAGACTGCTGAATCCACACACGGGTTTAACTCTGGAAGTTGAGTGCACACATTGACAATCGTTCTGTTAGATAGCTGCGTTTTGGATTTAGAAGCAGACAATTCCTTGTGCTTGCTGCCCTTTCTTCCATAGTCCGGTATTGGGTAGAAAACGCCTGTTATGGGACTCTGCACAGAAAGTGTTTGCAGACTGCTGAATCCACGCACGGTTTTACCTCTTGAAGTTGAGTGCAGACATTGGCAAACCTTCTGTTAGATAGCTGCGTTTTGGATTTAGAAGCAGATATTTCCCTGTGCTTACTGCCCTTTCTTCCATAGGCCGGTATTGGGCTGAAAACGCCTGTTTTGAGACTCTGCACAGAAAGTGTTTGCAGACTGCTGAATCCACACACCGGTTTAACTATGGAAGTTGAGTGCACACATTGACAACCGTTCTGTTAGATAGCTGCGTTTTCGATTTAGAAGCAGATATTTCCCTGTGCTTACAGCCCTTTCTTCCATAGGCCGGTGTTGGGCTGAAAATGCCTGTTTTGAGACTCTGCATAGAATGCGTTTGCAGACTGCTGAATCCACACACGTGTTTACCTTTGGAAGTTGAGTGCACACTTTGACAATCGTTCTGTTAGATAGCTGCGTTTTGTATTTAGAAGCAGATATTTCTCTGTTCTTACTGCCCTTTCTTCCATATGCCGGTATTGGGCTGAAACCGCCTGTGTTGAGACTCTGCACAGAATGTGTTTGCAGACGGCTGAATCCACTGACGGGTTTAACTCTGGAAGTTGAGTGCACACATTGACAACCGTTCTGTTAGATAGCTGCGTTTTGGATTTAGAAGCAGATATTTCCCTGTGCTTACTGCTGTTTCTTCCATATGTCGGCAAATGGCTGAAAACGCGTGTTTTGGGACTCTGCAGAGAAAGAGTTTGCAGACTGCTGAATCCACACACAGGTTTAACTCTGGAAGTTGAGTGCACACACTGACAACCGTTCTGTTAGATAGCTGCGTTTTGGATTTAGAAGCAGATATTTCCCTGTGCTTACTGCTGTTTCTTCCATATACTGGTAATGGGCTGAAAACGTCTGCTTTGGGACTCTGCAGAGAATTTGTTTGCAGACTGCTGAATCCACACACGGGTTTAACTCTGGAAGTTGAGTGCACACATTGACAACCGTTCTGTTAGATAGCTGCGTTTTGGATTTAGAAGCAGATATTTCCCTGTGCTTACTGCTGTTTCTTCCCTATGCCGGTAATGGGCTGAAAACGTGTGTTTTGGGACTCTGCAGAGAAAGTGTTTGCAGACTGCTGAATCCACCCACGGGTTTAACTCTGGAAGTTGAGTGCACACATTAGCAACCGTTCTGTTAGATAGCTGCGTTTTCGATTTAGAAGCAGATATTTCCCTGTGCTTACTGCCGTTTCTTCCATATGCCGGTAATGGTTTGAAAACGCCTGTTTTGGGACTCTGCAGAGAAAGTGTTTGCAGACGGCTGAATCCACACACGGGTTTAACTCTGGAAGTTGAGTGCACACATTGACAACCGTTCTGTTAGATAGCTGCGTTTTGGATTTAGAAGCAGATATTTCCCTGTGCTTACTGCTGTTTCATCCATATGCTGTTAATGGGCTGAAAACGCCTGTTTTGGGACTCTGCAGAGAAAGTGTTTGCAGACTGCAGAATCCACACACGGGTTTAACTCTGGAAGTTGAGTGCACACATTGACAACCGTTCTGTTAGATAGCTGCGTTTTGGATTTAGAAGCAGATATTTCCCTGTGCTTACTGCTGTTTCTTCCATATGCCGGTAATTGGTAGAAAACGCCTGTTTTGGGACTCTGCAGAGAAAGGGTTTGCAGACTGCTGAATTCACACACGGGTTTGACTGTGGAATTTGAGTGCACACATTGACAACCGTTCTGTTAGATAGCTGCGTTTTGGATTTAGAAGCAGATATTTCCCTGTGCTTACTGCTGTGTCTTCCATATACCGGTAATGGGCTGAAAACGCCTGTTTTGGAACTCTGCAGAGAAAGTATTTGCAGACTGCTGAATCCACACACGGGTTTAACTCTGGAAGTTGAGTGCACACATTGACAACTGTTCTGTTAGGTAGCTGCCTTTTGGATTTAGAAACAGATATTTCCCTGTGCTTTCTGCTGTTTCTTCTTTAAGCCAGTAATGGGCTGAAAACGCCTGTTTTGGGACTCTGCAGAGAAAGTGTTTGCAGACGGCTGAATCCACACACGGGTTTAACTCTGGAAGTTGAGTGCACACATTGACAACCGTTCTGTTAGATAGCTGCGTATTGGAATTAGAAGCAGATATTTCCCTATGCTTACTGCTGTTTCTTCCATGTGCTTGTAATGGGCTGAAAACGCCTGTTTTGGGACTCTGCAGAGAAAGTGTTTACAGACGGCTGAATCCCCACACGGGTTTCACTCTGGAAGTTGAGTGCACACATTGACAACCGTTCTGTTATATAGCTGCGTTTTGGATTTAGAAGCAGATATTTCCCTGTGCTTACTGCTGTTTCTTCCATATGCCGGTAATGCGCTGAAAACGCCTCTTTTGGGACTCTGCAGAGAAGGTGTTTGCAGACTGCTGAATGCACACACGGGTTTAACTATGGAAGTTGAGTGCACAAATTGACAACCGCTCTGTTAGATAGCTGCGTTTTGGAGTTAGAAGCAGATATTTCCCTGTGCTTACTGCTGTTTCTTCCATATGCCGGTAATGGGCTGAAAACGCCTGTTTTGGGACTCTGCAGAGAAGGTGTTTGCAGACTGCTGAATCCACACACGGGTTTAACTCTGGAAGTTGAGTGCACACATTGACAACCGTTCTGTTAGATTGCTGCGTTTTGGATTTAGAAGCAGAAATTTCCCTGTGCTTACTGCCCTTTCTTCCTTTGGCTGGTATTGGGCTGAAAACGCCTGTTTTGAGACTCTGCACAGAAAGTGTTTGCAGACTGCTGAATCCACACACGGGTTTAACTCTGGAAGTTAAGTGCACACATTGACAACCGTTCTGTTAGATAGCTGCGTTTTGGATTTAGAAGCAGAAATTTCCCTGTGCTTACTGCCCTTTCTTCCATAGTCCGGTACTGGGCTGAAAACGCCTGTTTTGAGACTCTGCACAGAAAGTGTTTGCAGACTGCTGAATCCACACACGGGTTTAACTCTGGAAGTTGAGTGCACACATTGACAACCGTTCTGTTAGATAGCTGCGTTTTGGATTTAGAAGCAGATATTTCCCTGTGCTTACTGCTGTTTCTTCCATATGCCGGTAATTGGTAGAAAACGCCTGTTTTGGGACTCTGCAGAGAAAGGGTTTGCAGACTGCTGAATTCACACACGGGTTTAACTCTGGAATTTGAGTGCATACATTGACAACCGTTCTGTTAGATAGCTGCGTTTTGGATTTAGAAGCAGATATTTCCCTGTGCTTACTGCTGTGTCTTCCATATACTGGTAATGGTCTGAAAACGCCTGTTTTGGGACTCTGCAGAGAAAGTATTTGCAGACTGCTGAATCCACACATGGGTTTAACTCTGGAAGTTGAGTGCACACATTGACAACCGTTCTGTTAGATAGCTGCATTTTGGATTTAGAAGCAGATATTTCCCTGTGCTTACAACTGTTTCTTCCATATGCCGGTAATGGGCTGAAAACGCCTGTTTTGGGACTCTGCAGAGAAAATGGTTGCAGACTGCTGAATCCACACACGGGTTTAACTCTGGAAGTTGAGTGCACACATTGACAACCGTTCTGTTAGATAGCTGCGTTTTGGATTTAGAAGCAGATATTTCCCTGTGCTTACTGCTCTTTCTACCATATGCCGGTAATGGGCTGAAAACGCCTGTTTTGGGACTCTGCAGAGAAGGTGTTTGCAGACTGCTGAATCCACACACGGGTTTAACTCTGGAAGTTGAGTGCACACATTGACAACTGTTCTGTTAGATAGCTGCGTTTTGGATTTAGAAGCAGATATTTCCCTGTGCTTACTGCTGTTTCTTCCCTATGCCGGTAATGGGCTGAAAACGTGTGTTTTGGGACTCTGCAGAGAAAGTGTTTGCAGACTGCTGAATCCACCCACGGGTTTAACTCTGGAAGTTGAGTGCACACATTGACAACCGTTCTGTTAGATTGCTGCGTTTTCGATTTAGAAGCAGATATTTCCCTGTGCTTACTGCCGTTTCTTCCATATGCCGGTAATGGGTTGAAAACGCCTGTTTTGGGACTCTGCAGAGAAAGTGTTTGCAGACGGCTGAATCCACACACGGGTTTTACTCTGGAAGTTGAGTGCCAACACTGACAACCATTCTGTTAGATAGCTGCGTTTTGGATTTAGAAGCAGATATTTCCCTGTGCTTATTGCTGTTTCATCCATATGCTGGTAATGGGCTGAAAACGCCTGTTTTGGGACTCTGCAGAGAAAGTGTTTGCAGACTGCAGAATCCACACACGGGTTTAACTCTGGAAGTTGAGTGCACACATTGACAACCGTTCTGTTAGAGAGCTGCCTTTTGGATTTAGAAGCAGATATTTCCCTGTGCTTACTGCTGTTTCTTCCATATGCCGGTAATTGGTAGAAAACGCCTGTTTTGGGACACTGAAGAGAAAGGGTTTGCAGACTGCTGAATTCACACACGGGTTTAACTCTGGAATTTGAGTGCACACATTGACAACCGTTCTGTTAGATAGCTGCGTTTTGGATTTAGAAGCAGATATTTCCCTGTGCTTACTGCTGTGTCTTCCATATACCGGTAATGGGCTGAAAACGCCTGTTTTGGGACTCTGCAGAGAAAGTATTTGCAGACTGCTGAATCCACACACGGGTTTAACTCTGGAAGTTGAGTGCACACATTGACAACTGTTCTGTTAGATAGCTGCGTTTTGGATTTAGAAACAGATATTTCCCTGTGCTTTCTGCTGTTTCTTCTTTAAGCCAGTAATGGGCTGAAAACGCCTGTTTTGGGACTCTGCAGAGAAAGTGTTTGCAGACGGCTGAATCCACACACGGGTTTAACTCTGGAAGTTGAGTGCACACATTGACAACCGTTCTGTTAGATAGCTGCGTATTGGAATTAGAAGCAGATATTTCCCTATGCTTACTGCTGTTTCTTCCATGTGCTTGTAATGGGCTGAAAACGCCTGTTTTGGGACTCTGCAGAGAAAGTGTTTACAGACGGCTGAATCCCCACACGGGTTTCACTCTGGAAGTTGAGTGCACACATTGACAACCGTTCTGTTATATAGCTGCGTTTTGGATTTAGAAGCAGATATTTCCCTGTGCTTACTGCTGTTTCTTCCATATGCCGGTAATGGGCTGAAAACGCCTGTTTTGGGACTCTGCAGAGAAGGTGTTTGCAGACTGCTGAATGCACACACGGGTTTAACTATGGAAGTTGAGTGCACAAATTGACAACCGCTCTGTTAGATAGCTGCGTTTTGGAGTTAGAAGCAGATATTTCCCTGTGCTTACTGCTGTTTCTTCCATATGCCGGTAATGGGCTGAAAACGCCTGTTTTGGGACTCTGCAGAGAAGGTGTTTGCAGACTGCTGAATCCACACACGGGTTTAACTCTGGAAGTTGAGTGCACACATTGACAACCGTTCTGTTAGATTGCTGCGTTTTGGATTTAGAAGCAGAAATTTCCCTGTGCTTACTGCCCTTTCTTCCTTTGGCTGGTATTGGGCTGAAAACGCCTGTTTTGAGACTCTGCACAGAAAGTGTTTGCAGACTGCTGAATCCACACACGGGTTTAACTCTGGAAGTTAAGTGCACACATTGACAACCGTTCTGTTAGATAGCTGCGTTTTGGATTTAGAAGCAGAAATTTCCCTGTGCTTACTGCCCTTTCTTCCATAGGCCGGTACTGGGCTGAAAACGCCTGTTTTGAGACTCTGCACAGAAAGTGTTTGCAGACTGCTGAATCCACACACGGGTTTAACTCTGGAAGTTGAGTGCACACATTGACAACCGTTCTGTTAGATAGCTGCGTTTTGGATTTAGAAGCAGATATTTCCCTGTGCTTACTGCTGTTTCTTCCATATGCCGGTAATTGGTAGAAAACGCCTGTTTTGGGACTCTGCAGAGAAAGGGTTTGCAGACTGCTGAATTCACACACGGGTTTAACTCTGGAATTTGAGTGCATACATTGACAACCGTTCTGTTAGATAGCTCCGTTTTGGATTTAGAAGCAGATATTTCCCTGTGCTTACTGCTGTGTCTTCCATATACTGGTAATGGTCTGAAAACGCCTGTTTTGGGACTCTGCAGAGAAAGTATTTGCAGACTGCTGAATCCACACATGGGTTTAACTCTGGAAGTTGAGTGCACACATTGACAACCGTTCTGTTATATAGCTGCATTTTGGATTTAGAAGCAGATATTTCCCTGTGCTTACAACTGTTTCTTCCATATGCCGGTAATGGGCTGAAAACGCCTGTTTTGGGACTCTGCAGAGAAAATGGTTGCAGACTGCTGAATCCACACACGGGTTTAACTCTGGAAGTTGAGTGCACACATTGACAACCGTTCTGTTAGATAGCTGCGTTTTGGATTTAGAAGCAGATATTTCCCTGTGCTTACTGCTGTTTCTACCATATGCCGGTAATGGGCTGAAAACGCCTGTTTTGGGACTCTGCAGAGAAGGTGTTTGCAGACTGCTGAATCCACACACGGGTTTAACTCTGGAAGTTGAGTGCACACATTGACAACTGTTCTGTTAGATAGCTGCGTTTTGGATTTAGAAGCAGATATTTCCCTGTGCTTACTGCTGTTTCTTCCCTATGCCGGTAATGGGCTGAAAACGTGTGTTTTGGGACTCTGCAGAGAAAGTGTTTGCAGACTGCTGAATCCACCCACGGGTTTAACTCTGGAAGTTGAGTGCACACATTGACAACCGTTCTGTTAGATTGCTGCGTTTTCGATTTAGAAGCAGATATTTCCCTGTGCTTACTGCCGTTTCTTCCATATGCCGGTAATGGGTTGAAAACGCCTGTTTTGGGACTCTGCAGAGAAAGTGTTTGCAGACGGCTGAATCCACACACGGGTTTTACTCTGGAAGTTGAGTGCCAACACTGACAACCGTTCTGTTAGATAGCTGCGTTTTGGATTTAGAAGCAGATATTTCCCTGTGCTTATTGCTGTTTCATCCATATGCTGGTAATGGGCTGAAAACGCCTGTTTTGGGACTCTGCAGAGACAGTGTTTGCAGACTGCAGAATCCACACACGGGTTTAACTCTGGAAGTTGAGTGCACACATTGACAACCGTTCTGTTAGAGAGCTGCGTTTTGGATTTAGAAGCAGATATTTCCCTGTGCTTACTGCTGTTTCTTCCATATGCCGGTAATTGGTAGAAAACGCCTGTTTTGGGACACTGAAGAGAAAGGGTTTGCAGACTGCTGAATTCACACACGGGTTTAACTCTGGAATTTGAGTGCACACATTGACAACCGTTCTGTTAGATAGCTGCGTTTTGGATTTAGAAGCAGATATTTCCCTGTGCTTACTGCTGTGTCTTCCATATACCGGTAATGGGCTGAAAACGCCTGTTTTGGGACTCTGCAGAGAAAGTATTTGCAGACTGCTGAATCCACACACGGGTTTAACACTGGAAGTTGAGCGCACACATTGACAACCGTTCTGTTAGATAGCTGCGTTTTGGATTTAGAAGCAGATATTTCCCTGTGCTTACTGCTGTTACTTCCCTATGCCGGTAATGGGCTGAAAACGTGTGTTTTGGGACTCTGCAGAGAAAGTGTTTGCAGACTGCTGAATCCACCCACGGGTTTAACTCTGGAAGTTGAGTGCACACATTAACAACCGTTCTGTTAGATAGCTGCGTTTTCGATTTAGAAGCAGATATTTCCCTGTGCTTACTGCCGTTTCTTCCATATGCCGGTAATGGGTTGAAAACGCCTGTTTTGGGACTCTGCAGAGAAAGTGTTTGCAGACGGCTGAATCCACACATGGGTTTAACTTTGTAAGTTGAGTGCACACATTGACAACCGTTCTGTTAGATAGCTGCGTTTTGGATTTAGAAGCAGATATTTCCCTGTGCTTACTGCTGTTTCATCCATATGCTGGTAATGGGCTGAAAACGCCTGTTTTGGGACTCTGCAGAGAAAGTGTTTGCAGACTGCTGAATCCACACACGGGTTTAACTCTGGAAGTTGAGTGCACACATTGACAACCGTTCTGTTAGATAGCTGCGTTTTGGATTTAGAAGCAGATATTTCCCTGTGCTTACTGCTGTTTCTTCCATATGCCGGTAATTGGTAGAAAACGCCTGTTTTGGGACTCTGCAGAGAAAGGGTTTGCAGACTGCTGAATTCACACACGGGTTTGACTGTGGAATTTGAGTGCACACATTGACAACCGTTCTGTTAGATAGCTGCGTTTTGGATTTAGAAGCAGATATTTCCCTGTGCTTACTGCTGTGTCTTCCATATACCGGTAATGGGCTGAAAACGCCTGTTTTGGAACTCTGCAGAGAAAGTATTTGCAGACTGCTGAATCCACACACGGGTTTAACTCTGGAAGTTGAGTGCACACATTGACAACTGTTCTGTTAGATAGCTGCCTTTTGGATTTAGAAACAGATATTTCCCTGTGCTTTCTGCTGTTTCTTCTTTAAGCCAGTAATGGGCTGAAAACGCCTGTTTTGGGACTCTGCAGAGAAAGTGTTTGCAGACGGCTGAATCCACACACGGGTTTAACTCTGGAAGTTGAGTGCACACATTGACAACCGTTCTGTTAGATAGCTGCCTTTTGGATTTAGAGCAGATATTTCCCTGTGCTTACTGCCCCTTCCTCCATAGGCCGGTATTTGGCTGAAAACTCCTGTTTGAGACTCTGTACAGAAAGTGTTTGCAGACTGCTGAATCCACACACGGGTTTACCTCTGGAAGTTGAGTGCACACATTGACAACCGTTCTGTTAGATAGCTGCGTTTTGTATTTAGTAGCAGATAATTCCCTGTTCTTACTGCCCTTTCTTCCATATGCCCCTATTGGGCTGAAAACGCCTGTTTTGAGACTCTGCACAGAATGTGTTTGCACACTGCTGAATCCACAGACGGGTTTAACTCTGGAAGTTGAGTGCACACATTGACAACCGTTCTGTTAGATAGCTGCGTTTTGGATTTAGAAGCAGATATTTCCCTGTGCTTACTGCCCTTTCTTCCATAGGCCGGTATTGGGCTGAAAACGCCTTTTTTGAGACTCTGCACAGAAAGTGTTTGCAGACTGCTGAATCCACACAGGGGTTTAACTCTGGAAGTTGAGTGCACACATTGACAACCGTTCTGTTAGATAGCTGCGTTTTGGATTTACAAGCAGAAATTTCCCTGTGCTTACTGCCCTTTGTTCCATAGGCCGGTATTGGGCTGAAAACGCCTGTTTTGAGACTCTGCACAGAATGTGTTTGCAGACTGCTGAATCCACACACGGGTTTAACTCTGGAAGTTGAGTGCACAGATTGACAACCGTTCTGTTAGATAGCTGCGTTTTGGATTTAGAAGCAGATATTTCCCTGTGCTTACTGCCCTTTCTTCCATAGGCAGGTATTGGGCTGAAAACGCCTGTTTTGAGACTCTGCACAGAAAGTGTTTGCAGACTGCTGAATCCACACACGGGTTTAACTCTGGAAGTTGAGTGCACACATTGACAACCGTTCTGTTAGGTAGCTGCATTTTGGATTTACAAGCAGAAATTTCCCTGGGCTTACTGCCCTTTGTTCCATAGGCCGGTATTGGGCTGAAAACGCCTGTTTTGAGACTCTGCACAGAATGTGTTTGCAGACTGCTGAATCCACACACGGGTTTAACTCTGGAAGTTGAGTGCACACATTGACAACCGTTCTGTTAGATAGCTGCGTTTTGGATTTAGAAGCAGAAATTTCCCTGTGCTTACTGCCCTTTGTTCCATAGGCCGGTATTGGGCTGAAAACGCCTGTTTTGAGACTCTGCACAGAAAGTATTTGCAGACTGCTGAATCCACACACGGGTTTAACTCTGGAATTTGAGTGCACACATTGAAAACCGTTCTGTTAGATAGCTGCGTTTTCGATTTAGGTGCTGATATTTCCCTGTGCTTACTGCTCTTTCTTCCATAGGCCGGTACTGGGCTGAAAACGCCTGTTTTGAGACTCTGCACAGAATGGGTTTGCAGACTGCTAAATCAACACTCGGGTTTAACTCTAGAAGTTGAGTGCACACATTGACAACCGTTCTGTTAGATAGCTGCGTTTTGGATTTAGAAGCAGATATTTCCCTGTGCTTACTGCCCCTTCTTCCTTAGGCCGGTATTGGGCTGAAAACTCCTGTTTTGAGACTCTGCACAGATAGTGTTTGCAGAATGCTGAATACACACACGGGTTTAACTCCGGAAGTTGAGTGCACACATTGACAGCCGGTCTGTTAGATAGCTGCGTTTTGGAATTAGAAGCAGATATTTCCCTGTGCTTACTGCCCTTTCTTCCTTAGGCCGGTATTGGGCTGAAAACTCCTGTTTTGAGACTCTGCACAGAAAGTCTTTGCAGACTGCTGAATCCACACACGGGTTTAACTCTGGAATTTGAGTGCACACATTGACAACCGTTCTGTTAGATAGCTGCGTTTTGGATTTAGAAGCAGACAATTCCCTGTGCTTACTGCCCTTTCTTCCATAGGCCGGTATTGGGTAGAAAACGCCTGTTATGAGACTCTGCACAGAAAGTGTTTGCAGACTGCTGAATCCACGCACGGTTTTACCTCTTGAAGTTGAGTGCAGACATTGACAAACCTTCTGTTAGATAGCTGCGTTTTGGATTTAGAAGCAGATATTTCCCTGTGCTTACTGCCCTTTCTTCCATAGGCCGGTATTGGGCTGAAAACGCCTGTTTTGAGACTCTGCACAGAAAGTGTTTGCAGACTGCTGAATCCACACACGGGTTTAACTCTGGAAGTTGAGTGCACACATTGACAACCGTTCTGTTAGATAGCTGCGTTTTCGATTTAGAAGCAGATATTTCCCTGTGCTTACAGCCCTTTCTTCCATAGGCCGGTGTTGAGCTGAAAATGCCTGTTTTGAGACTCTGCATATAATGCGTTTGCAGACTGCTGAATCCACACACGTGTTTACCTCTGGAAGTTGAGTGCACACATTGACAATCGTTCTGTTAGATAGCTGCGTTTTGTATTTAGAAGCAGATATTTCTCTGTTCTTACTGCCCTTTCTTCCATATGACGGTATTGGGCTGAAACCGCCTGTGTTGAGACTCTGCACAGAATGTGTTTGCAGACGGCTGAATCCACTGACGGGTTTAACTCTGGAAGTTGAGTGCACACATTGACAACCGTTCTGTTAGATAGCTGCGTTTTGGATTTAGAAGCAGATATTTCCCTGTGCTTACTGCTGTTTCTTCCATCTGTCGGCAAAGGGCTGAAAACGCGTGTTTTGGGACTCTGCAGAGAAAGAGTTTGCAGACTGCTGAATCCACACACAGGTTTAACTCTGGAAGTTGAGTGCACACACTGACAACCGTTCTGTTAGATAGCTGCGTTTTGGATTTAGAAGCAGATATTTCCCTGTGCTTACTGCTGTTTCTTCCATATACCGGTAATGGGCTGAAAACGCCTGCTTTGGGACTCTGCAGAGAAAGTGTTTGCAGACTGCTGAATCCACACACGGGTTTAACTCTGGAAGTTGAGTGCACACATTGACAACCGTTCTGTTAGATAGCTGCGTTTTGGATTTAGAAGCAGATATTTCCCTGTTCTTACTGCCCGTTCTTCTATATGCTGTTATTGGGCTGAAAACGACTCTTTTGAGACTCTGCACAGAATGTGTTTGCAGACTGCTGAATCCACAGACGGGTTTAACTCTGGAAGTTGAGTGCACACATTGACAACCGTTCTGTTAGATAGCTGCGTTTTGGAATTAGAAGCAGATATTTCCCTGTGCTTACTGCCCTTTATTCCTTAGGCCGGTATTGGGCTGAAAACGCCTGTTTTGGGACTCTGCAGAGAAAGAGTTTGCAGACTGCTGAATCCACGCACGGTTTTACCTCTTGAAGTTGAGTGCAGACATTGACAAACCTTCTGTTAGATAGCTGCGTTTTGGATTTAGAAGCAGATATTTCCCTGTGCTTACTGCCCTTTCTTCCATAGGCCGGTATTGGGCTGAAAACGCCTGTTTTGAGACTCTGCACAGAAAGTGTTTGCAGACTGCTGAATCCACACACGGGTTTAACTCTGGAAGTTGAGTGCACACATTGACAACCGTTCTGTTAGATAGCTGCGTTTTCGATTTAGAAGCAGATATTTCCCTGTGCTTACAGCCCTTTCTTCCATAGGCCGGTGTTGGGCTGAATATGCCTGTTTTGAGACTCTGCATAGAATGCGTTTGCAGAATGCTGAATCCACACACGTGTTTACCTCTGGAAGTTGAGTGCACACATTGACAATCGTTCTGTAAGATAGCTGCGTTTTGTATTTAGAAGCAGATATTGCTCTGTTCTTACTGCCCTTTCTTCCATATGCCGGTATTGGGCTGAAACCGCCTGTGTTGAGACTCTGCACAGAATGTGTTTGCAGACGGCTGAATCCACTGCCGGGTTTAACTCTGGAAGTTGAGTGCATACATTGACAACCGTTCTGTTAGATAGCTGCGTTTTGGATTTAGAAGCAGATATTTCCCTGTGCTTACTGCTGTTTCTTCCATATGTCGGCAAAGGGCTGAAAACGCGTGTTTTGGGACTCTGCAGAGAAAGAGTTTGCAGACTGCTGAATCCACACACAGGTTTAACTCTGGAAGTTGAGTGCACACATTGACAACCGTTCTGTTAGATAGCTGCGTTTTGGAATTAGAAGCAGATATTTCCCTGTGGTTACTGCCCTTTCTTCCTTAGGCCGGTATTGGGCTGAAAACGCCTGTTTTGAGACTCTGCACAGAAAGTCTTTGCAGACTGCTGAATCCACACACGGGTTTAACTCTGGAAGTTGAGTGCACACATTGACAATCGTTCTGTTAGATAGCTGCGTTTTGGATTTAGAAGCAGACAATTCCTTGTGCTTGCTGCCCTTTCTTCCATAGTCCGGTATTGGGTAGAAAACGCCTGTTATGGGACTCTGCACAGAAAGTGTTTGCAGACTGCTGAATCCACGCACGGTTTTACCTCTTGAAGTTGAGTGCAGACATTGGCAAACCTTCTGTTAGATAGCTGCGTTTTGGATTTAGAAGCAGATATTTCCCTGTGCTTACTGCCCTTTCTTCCATAGGCCGGTATTGGGCTGAAAACGCCTGTTTTGAGACTCTGCACAGAAAGTGTTTGCAGACTGCTGAATCCACACACCGGTTTAACTATGGAAGTTGAGTGCACACATTGACAACCGTTCTGTTAGATAGCTGCGTTTTCGATTTAGAAGCAGATATTTCCCTGTGCTTACAGCCCTTTCTTCCATAGGCCGGTGTTGGGCTGAAAATGCCTGTTTTGAGACTCTGCATAGAATGCGTTTGCAGACTGCTGAATCCACACACGTGTTTACCTTTGGAAGTTGAGTGCACACTTTGACAATCGTTCTGTTAGATAGCTGCGTTTTGTATTTAGAAGCAGATATTTCTCTGTTCTTACTGCCCTTTCTTCCATATGCCGGTATTGGGCTGAAACCGCCTGTGTTGAGACTCTGCACAGAATGTGTTTGCAGACGGCTGAATCCACTGACGGGTTTAACTCTGGAAGTTGAGTGCACACATTGACAACCGTTCTGTTAGATAGCTGCGTTTTGGATTTAGAAGCAGATATTTCCCTGTGCTTACTGCTGTTTCTTCCATATGTCGGCAAATGGCTGAAAACGCGTGTTTTGGGACTCTGCAGAGAAAGAGTTTGCAGACTGCTGAATCCACACACAGGTTTAACTCTGGAAGTTGAGTGCACACACTGACAACCGTTCTGTTAGATAGCTGCGTTTTGGATTTAGAAGCAGATATTTCCCTGTGCTTACTGCTGTTTCTTCCATATACTGGTAATGGGCTGAAAACGTCTGCTTTGGGACTCTGCAGAGAATTTGGTTGCAGACTGCTGAATCCACACACGGGTTTAACTCTGGAAGTTGAGTGCACACATTGACAACCGTTCTGTTAGATAGCTGCGTTTTGGATTTAGAAGCAGATATTTCCCTGTGCTTACTGCTGTTTCTTCCCTATGCCGGTAATGGGCTGAAAACGTGTGTTTTGGGACTCTGCAGAGAAAGTGTTTGCAGACTGCTGAATCCACCCACGGGTTTAACTCTGGAAGTTGAGTGCACACATTAGCAACCGTTCTGTTAGATAGCTGCGTTTTCGATTTAGAAGCAGATATTTCCCTGTGCTTACTGCCGTTTCTTCCATATGCCGGTAATGGTTTGAAAACGCCTGTTTTGGGACTCTGCAGAGAAAGTGTTTGCAGACGGCTGAATCCACACACGGGTTTAACTCTGGAAGTTGAGTGCACACATTGACAACCGTTCTGTTAGATAGCTGCGTTTTGGATTTAGAAGCAGATATTTCCCTGTGCTTACTGCTGTTTCATCCATATGCTGTTAATGGGCTGAAAACGCCTGTTTTGGGACTCTGCAGAGAAAGTGTTTGCAGACTGCAGAATCCACACACGGGTTTAACTCTGGAAGTTGAGTGCACACATTGACAACCGTTCTGTTAGATAGCTGCGTTTTGGATTTAGAAGCAGATATTTCCCTGTGCTTACTGCTGTTTCTTCCATATGCCGGTAATTGGTAGAAAACGCCTGTTTTGGGACTCTGCAGAGAAAGGGTTTGCAGACTGCTGAATTCACACACGGGTTTGACTGTGGAATTTGAGTGCACACATTGACAACCGTTCTGTTAGATAGCTGCGTTTTGGATTTAGAAGCAGATATTTCCCTGTGCTTACTGCTGTGTCTTCCATATACCGGTAATGGGCTGAAAACGCCTGTTTTGGAACTCTGCAGAGAAAGTATTTGCAGACTGCTGAATCCACACACGGGTTTAACTCTGGAAGTTGAGTGCACACATTGACAACTGTTCTGTTAGATAGCTGCCTTTTGGATTTAGAAACAGATATTTCCCTGTGCTTTCTGCTGTTTCTTCTTTAAGCCAGTAATGGGCTGAAAACGCCTGTTTTGGGACTCTGCAGAGAAAGTGTTTGCAGACGGCTGAATCCACACACGGGTTTAACTCTGGAAGTTGAGTGCACACATAGACAACCGTTCTGTTAGATAGCTGCGTATTGGAATTAGAAGCAGATATTTCCCTATGCTTACTGCTGTTTCTTCCATGTGCTTGTAATGGGCTGAAAACGCCTGTTTTGGGACTCTGCAGAGAAAGTGTTTACAGACGGCTGAATCCCCACACGGGTTTCACTCTGGAAGTTGAGTGCACACATTGACAACCGTTCTGTTATATAGCTGCGTTTTGGATTTAGAAGCAGATATTTCCCTGTGCTTACTGCTGTTTCTTCCATATGCCGGTAATGGGCTGAGAAACGCCTGTTTTGGGACTCTGCAGAGAAGGTGTTTGCAGACTGCTGAATGCACACACGGGTTTAACTATGGAAGTTGAGTGCACAAATTGACAACCGCTCTGTTAGATAGCTGCGTTTTGGAGTTAGAAGCAGATATTTCCCTGTGCTTACTGCTGTTTCTTCCATATGCCGGTAATGGGCTGAAAACGCCTGTTTTGGGACTCTGCAGAGAAGGTGTTTGCAGACTGCTGAATCCACACACGGGTTTAACTCTGGAAGTTGAGTGCACACATTGACAACCGTTCTGTTAGATTGGCTGCGTTTTGGATTTAGAAGCAGAAATTTCCCTGTGCTTACTGCCCTTTCTTCCTTTGGCTGGTATTGGGCTGAAAACGCCTGTTTTGAGACTCTGCACAGAAAGTGTTTGCAGACTGCTGAATCCACACACGGGTTTAACTCTGGAAGTTAAGTGCACACATTGACAACCGTTCTGTTAGATAGCTGCGTTTTGGATTTAGAAGCAGAAATTTCCCTGTGCTTACTGCCCTTTCTTCCATAGTCCGGTACTGGGCTGAAAACGCCTGTTTTGAGACTCTGCACAGAAAGTGTTTTGCAGACTGCTGAATCCACACACGGGTTTAACTCTGGAAGTTGAGTGCACACATTGACAACCGTTCTGTTAGATAGCTGCGTTTTGGATTTAGAAGCAGATATTTCCCTGTGCTTACTGCTGTTTCTTCCATATGCCGGTAATTGGTAGAAAACGCCTGTTTTGGGACTCTGCAGAGAAAGGGTTTGCAGACTGCTGAATTCACACACGGGTTTAACTCTGGAATTTGAGTGCATACATTGACAACCGTTCTGTTAGATAGCTGCGTTTTGGATTTAGAAGCAGATATTTCCCTGTGCTTACTGCTGTGTCTTCCATATACTGGTAATGGTCTGAAAACGCCTGTTTTGGGGACTCTGCAGAGAAAGTATTTGCAGACTGCTGAATCCACACATGGGTTTAACTCTGGAAGTTGAGTGCACACATTGACAACCGTTCTGTTAGATAGCTGCATTTTGGATTTAGAAGCAGATATTTCCCTGTGCTTACAACTGTTTCTTCCATATGCCGGTAATGGGCTGAAAACGCCTGTTTTGGGACTCTGCAGAGAAAATGGTTGCAGACTGCTGAATCCACACACGGGTTTAACTCTGGAAGTTGAGTGCACACATTGACAACCGTTCTGTTAGATAGCTGCGTTTTGGATTTAGAAGCAGATATTTCCCTGTGCTTACTGCTGTTTCTACCATATGCCGGTAATGGGCTGAAAACGCCTGTTTTGGGACTCTGCAGAGAAGGTGTTTGCAGACTGCTGAATCCACACACGGGTTTAACTCTGGAAGTTGAGTGCACACATTGACAACTGTTCTGTTAGATAGCTGCGTTTTGGATTTAGAAGCAGATATTTCCCTGTGCTTACTGCTGTTTCTTCCCTATGCCGGTAATGGGCTGAAAAACGTGTGTTTTGGGACTCTGCAGAGAAAGTGTTTGCAGACTGCTGAATCCACCCACGGGTTTAACTCTGGAAGTTGAGTGCACACATTGACAACCGTTCTGTTAGATTGCTGCGTTTTCGATTTAGAAGCAGATATTTCCCTGTGCTTACTGCCGTTTCTTCCATATGCCGGTAATGGGTTGAAAACGCCTGTTTTGGGACTCTGCAGAGAAAGTGTTTGCAGACGGCTGAATCCACACACGGGTTTTAC